>NW_007233352.1:0-2154 GCF_000164805.1 Carlito syrichta | reverse complement strand
CTGAGATACCACCTAACTCCAGTCAGAATGGCAATTATCAATAACTCAAAAAATAACAGTTGCTGGAGAGGGTGTGGCGAAAAGGGAACACTTCTACACTGTTAGTGGGAGTGCAAACTAGTGCAACCTCTGTGGAAAACAGTATGGCGATTCCTAAAAGCTCTAAATATTGATCTGCCATATGACCCCGCAATCCCCCTACTGGGAATATACCCTGAAGAACTCAAATCACTCTATCAAAAAGATACCTGCACACGTATGTTTATCGCAGAATTGTTCACAAAAGCAAGAACCTGGAAGCAACCATGCTGTCCATCAAAAGAGGACTGGATTTTTAAAATGTGGTTCATATACATGATGGAATACTATGCAGTCATAAAAAAGAACAAAATCATGAATTTTGCAGCAACCTGGATGGAACTAAAGTCTATAATACTGAGTGATCTCTCACAGAAACAAAGATCTGAGTATCACATGTTTTCACTCATATAGTGAACCTTGAACATCCAACATAATACTATAAGAAAATGACTAGCCGGGCTCGGTGGCTCAGCCTGTAATCCCGCGCCTTTGGGAGGCTGAGGTGAGTGGATTGCCTGAGCCCGCGGGTTCGAGACCCACCTGGGCAGCGAGACCTCATCTCTACAATAAATAAAAAAATCAGCCGGGCGTGGTAGCGCATGCCTGTAATTCTGGCTACTTGGAAGGCTGAGGCAGAAGGATCGCCAGAGCCCAGCAGGTCGAGGCTGCGGTGGCCGGAAGCGGCCACTGCACTCCAGTCTGGGTGACAGAGTGAGACTTCCACTCAAAAAAAAAAAACAAAAAAAAAAAAAACAAAAAAAAGAAAATGACTGACAGTGGTGGGAAACTATGGGGGGGGGAAGGGGAAGGGAGATGGGATTAACGGTAGTAAGTATCTGTCTGGAGATGGGGAGACACCTCTTATCAACAAGGATGCCTGAACGAAACATATTTGTATACCTAACCCTTAACTATACCCCACAATATCATAATAAAAAATATTGATTTTAACAAAAAAAGAAAGTGTGCAAAATGACCTATGCGCATGGTTATTCATCCAAGAACTATTTATGCAATGAAAAACTGGAAACAACCAAAGTGTTCACCAAACAATACTGACCAAATAAATTATGAAACACCTGTTCAATAGACTGTGTCCATCAGAATCCTGGCTGAAAAATATGAGAGCTTAACAAAGAGACTATTTACAAATTTGAGGGCAGTGTTGAAGGAAACCTACAAGATGGTGAACCACTCTGTGGCTCACAACAAGGAGGAGACATCATCATCCCTAGGCCTCAAGGGACAGTGAGAGGAGTCATTTCCGAAACTGATACTGACAGTATAGAGGTGAAAGAGAGCACCCCGTGGGGATCATGGTTCCTGGCAGAGGAATACAATCACTGCTATCTCATGGCCCAGCAGAAAGGAATCTCTCCTCTCGATCTTCCAGTGTCCAAACCCAGTGAGGTCAAGGGAACTTGATGATACAATATATAGAGGTCATCCTTCTAAAAGACAGGTCATGGTGGAGATGGCAGGACAAATGGAAAACCCAGCACAAATACCATGCAGCTGCAAAAGATGAGTGGGAAATGGAACATCTTCCAGGATATGCTATCAAGTGAATAAGGCAAATGTCAAAGAGCAATGGAGAGTCAGTCATGCTGACCCATGCTACCTGGTTCTCCTCTCCTTCAAAGCATAAGGAAGATTGAAACCGGACCCTTACCTATCACGTACACAAAAATCAACTCTAAATGAATCAAAGACCTAAAAGTAAAACCTCAAGCTATAAGAACCTTAGAAAATGCAGGAGACACCCTTATGGACTTTATGGACTTTATGGACTTTATGGACTTTATGGACATTATGGAAATTGGAACTGGAAACCTATTCCTGATCAAAGCCCCAAGTGCCCATGCCATAAGAGATGACATAGATAAATGGGACCTCATCAAACTGAAAAGCTTCTGCAAAGCAAAAGAAACTATCAGGAGAACAGGGAGACAGCTCACTGAAAGGGAAAAAATATTTGCCAACTGTTTATCTGACAAAGGCCTAACATCCAGGATCTAAAGGGAACTAAAATGTGCTAAAAGATGTTTGAGATGGAGGGGGCAAGATGGCGAC
>NW_007233351.1:0-34432 GCF_000164805.1 Carlito syrichta | reverse complement strand
GGAACTACAGGCGCGTGCTACCACACCCGGCTGATTTTTTTTTTATTTATTGTAAAGATGAGGTCTCACCAAGTTGCCCAGGCGGGTCTCGAACCTGTGGGCTCAGGCAATCCACTCGCCTCAGCCTCCCAAAGTGCGGGATTACAGGCTGAGCCACCGAGCCCAGCTTCTTTCTTTTTTTACATTTACATCTCTATTCCATTGAAAGCTTATGCTAGTATGTGATATGAGGTATAGATCAAACTGTTTTCAAAATAGTGAGCTAGTTGTACAGCATCCTTTATTAAAAAAAAATTTTCTTTTTTTTTTTTTGAGTTGGAGTCTCACTCTGTCACTCAGAAACTCACACTCTGCTGAGCTCTGGCGATCCTTCTGCCTCAGCCTTCCAAGTAGCTGGAACTACAGGCCTGTGCTACCACGCCCGGCTAATTTTTTGATTTATTGTAGAGATGAGGTCTCACCAGGTTGCCCAGGTTGGTCTCGAACCCACAGGCTCAGGCAGTTCACTCACCTTAGCCTCCCAAAGCACAGGATTACAGGCTGAAATATTTTATTTACCTGCTCATTTTAATTGGCACATTTGTCTTATGTTGTATTTGTTTATATTTGGATATGTTTCTGTGTGTTCATTTCTGTTATCATTTTACAATAAATCTTAATAATTTATTGGACAGATGCCTCTCTGTTATTATGCTCTTTCATCCTCAAGCATTTATCCTTCCAGATGAAAAATAAGATTCTCTTGGTCAAGTTACCAAAAAATTATATTTAGATTTTTATTGGAATTATATTACATTTATAATATCTTGGCAATAATGAGCATCCTTACAATATTAGGAAAGTGACATGTTTTACCATTTGTTGAAGGCTTTATTCACGTTCTTCAGAAATATTTTGTAGTTTGATTCTTCTAGGCCCCACACATTTCTTTCCAAGCTAATTCAAAGGTATTTGTTGTTACTACAAATTGCGATTGAGCTCTCTTCCCTGCCCCCAACCCTTTTCTGCTATGTGAATTTGTATGGATTTTATAACTATCTGAGAGAACTCTTATTCTTTGTAATAGTTTTCCAACTGATTCTTTCAAATATTACAGGTAGGTCATCATTTCATTCAAAAATCATAACAATAATCTTGTTCCCTTTACACCTCTTTTTCTACTTCTTGTCTTATGGCATGGGTTCAGGAATTCAGATGCCCATTGGGCCCAGGCAAGTAACATAAATGAGTGAATTGGGCCAAGTAAGGCCTTTAGAAAAAGTTCAGGCCTTGTCTAAAGGGGGAAGCCCCTACTCAGGCCCAGCTAGTTTCTGCCATTTGGGAAATAGGCCTAGTATTGAAAGATGGTGAGATTTTTTTTTTTTTTAAAGATATATCAAATACTATTTATTTATTATTTTTTTTGAGTTGGAGTCTCACTGTCGCCCAGACTGGAGTGCAGTGGCTGGTCCGGCGATCCTTCTGCCTCAGCCTTCCAAGTAGCTGGAACTACAGGCGCGGGCTACCACGCCTGGCTAATTTTTTGGTTTATTGTAGAGATGAAGTCTCGCCTGCCCAGGCGGGTCTTGAACCCGCAGGCTCAGGCAATCCACTCACCTCACCCTCCCAAAGGCACAGGATTACAGGCTGAGCCACCGAGCCCGGCTTATATTTTTTTAAATGTGAAATATATAGATATTTTAAATGTTGAAAATAAGTTTGATTTTTTAAGTATCAGACAAGTCAGGTATGGGATATCTGATGGTCAGATTCAAGCCAAGCTCACAGCACACCCCACTTTGTCTAGAAGTTCCAAAATGTATTTAGTTGGAGTACCAGATATCACGTATTCTTACCTTATCCTGGTTTAGTCAAAATGCCTCTGTTCTTTGACCATTTAGCTATTTTGTAGACTCTTGATTTGAGATAAATATTTTTCAATATTAAGTCTGTCTCAGATTTAACAGGAACATTGTTTAAAGAGAGAAAGTTGAATTCTTTTTTTTTTTCTTTTTTGAGTTGGAGCCTCATTCCATTACCCGGGCTGGGAATGCTCATGGCCACCCCAGTGTTGACTTGCTGGGCTCCAGTCATCCTTCTGCCTCAGTCTTCCAAGTAGCCGGAACTACAGGCACAAGCTACCATGCCCGGCTAATTTTTTTTTTATTGTAGAGACAAGGTTTCACCATGTTATCCAGGCTAGTCTCGAGCCCATGGGCTCAGGCAGGCAATCCTCTCACCTTGGCCTCCCAAAGTGCTGGGATTATAGGCTTTAGCCACTGTGCCTGGCTGAGAAAGTTGAATTATATCAGCTGTTACAGTTTTGTTATTAGACCTCTGAATGTTATGAACTCATAAATTTTCTAAATATTGAACCATCCTTGCATTTATGATTCGTGGAGTTAAGTTGTACATAGTCATGTTTATTATTCTTTTAAATACAGAGTTGTGTTCCATTTTCTTTTCTCTTTTTTTTTTTTGAGTTGGAGTCTCACTCTGTCACCCAGACTGGAGTGCAGTGGCCACTCCCAGCCACTGCAGCCTCGACTTGCTGGGTTCCAGCGATCCTTCCACCTTAGCCTTCCAAGTAGCTGGAACTACAGGCGCATGCTACCACGCCCAGCTAATTTTTGATTTATTATAGAGATGAGGTCTCACCAAGTTGCCCAGGCAGGTCTTGAACCCACGGCTTCAGGCAATCCACTCACCTCAGCCTCCCAAAGGCACGGGATTACAGGCTGAGCCATCGAGCCCAACGGTGTTTCATTTTCTTAATGTTTTGTTGAAATTTTACAACATAGGAAAAAATAGTGTTTTGGGTTTTTTTTAAGTGGCAAAACTCTCCTACTGCCTCTTTATTTCATGACCATCACTGTCCTCTACTTGATTACTTGGTAATGAATAAGACATGCTTTAAAGGGAAGGGAGAGAAAAGAATTAAGACTTCACTAAATTTGCCTAAACGTGCTTGTGGTTAATAGATGATTATTTGGCTTTTGTGTTGCTGAAGGGGAAAGGTGAAAGCTGGATTGCTGTTAATAAATAAATCTAGGTTTCTTTTAGACTCTTTGAGGGAAAAGGGGGAAAGAACTTGAGAGAAGGGATAGACATGTCTAATAGTTTCTGCTGTGATCTGTAATGCGGCTCCATTCTCTGATGTCCCTACAAAGTTATTAATCCATTTGTCTTTAGTGTGATGTAGAGTTGGATCTTTTTTGCAAGTGACAAACTGCTAAGCAGAAGTTCTCTGAGACCCAGGAAAGGGCAGCTACACCCTTGACTTTAGGGGGCCTTCCTCTGTTTGCCTTTGACCTAATTTCTCTCCAACAGGTAAAGAGTTGCAGAGCCAAGGAGACAGTCCCTGCAAGTAGGTTCAGGACCATTTAATTTGGGAATTCTGAGGTCCTGGGTGCCATAACCCTGTGTCCACTACTTTCTAGACCATGTTCTACATTCCCAGGACCACAGAATTCTCTACCTAAATGGTCCAAGCCTACTTCCAGGACCTCTTTCATAGGTCTGTTCTAAGAGTAGTCAGCACTGCTGTTATCTGTACTCCTAGACCTGAGGAGTGATAAGGACCTCTAATTGTGTTGGGTGTGGATGAAACGTGGACATGGGACTGGATTGTCCACTCCTGTCCTCTCAAGACTCATTGTGATGGAGGATGGAGCTGAGGCCATAAGAAAAGGGCATTCAACTTTCTTTGCACAACCAATTAATAGCTCAGAACTCTGAGGAACCTGGGAGAAATCTAAATTCAAACTTGGCTTTCGAGTGGTTTTAAGGTATATTTGTCAAGGTAGAGAAAAGCATAGTTTGCCAGCTTGATTTACAGCTTTTAAATATTCTGGCCATCTGGTATATGGGCCTCCCTTTATACTTTTGCCCCCAACCCCACTATTGCTTGCGGGGAAACCTTGCTCTGGGTGGGCATGGGGCACCTACAGGAGACCTGCAATAGGAAGCAATATTAGGAGTTTTGTATTTATTTGCTTTTTAGATGGTAGAGTCCAGATATTTTCTTCCCTTACAAAATGATTAAAATCACCAAAGAAATAGAAAAATACATGTTTATCTGTATTCGTTTCATGGGGCTGCTATAACAAAGTACCACAAGCTGTATCCCTCCAGTCTCTGCCTCTAGTTTCACATGGCCTTCTTTGTATCTCTATGTGTCCTCTCCTCTTCTTATTAAGGACACCAGTTGGCTGGGAGTGGTGGTTCACACCTGTAATCCCAGCATATAGAAGCCAAGGCAGGAGGATTAATTGTGCCCAGGAATTTGAGACCAGCCTAGGCAACATAGCAAAATCCAATGCCTACAAAATTTTTTTTTTTTTTGAGTTGGAGTCTCACTCTGTCACCCAGACTGGAGTGCAGTGGCCGCTTCTGACCACCGCAGCCTCGACCTGCTGAGCTCTGGCCTCAGACTTCCAAGTAGCTGGAACTACAGGCGCGTGCTATCACACCCAGCTAATTTTTGATTTATTGTAGAGATGAGGTCTCACCAAGTTGCCCAGGCAGGTCTCGAACCTGTGGGTTCCGGCAATCTACTCCCTTGGCCTCCCAATGTGCAGGGATTACAGGCTGAGCCACTGAACCCGGCCCCTACAAATTTTTTTAATTTTTGAGTTGGAGTCTCACTCTGTTTACCCAGGTTGGAGTATAGTGGCACACTCACACCCACCGCAGCCTCTACCTACTGGACTCAGGGTGATCCTTCTGCCTTAACCTTATAAGTAGCTGGAACCACAGGCATGTGCCACCATGCCCGGCTGATTTTTTTATTTATTATAGAGACAAGGTCTCGCCATGTTGCTCAGGCTGATCTTGAACCCCTGAGCTCAGGAAATCCTCTCGCCTCTGCCTCCCAAAGTGATGGGATTACAGGTGTGAGCCACTGTGTCCAGCTCAAATTTTTTTTTTTTTAATTAGCTAGGCATGGTAGCATGCACCTGTAGTCCCAGCTGCTCAGGAGGCTGAGATAGGAAGATAGCCTGAGCTCAGGAGTTCAAGACTGTGGTGAGCTGTGATCATATCACTGCACTCCAGAGTGGGTGACAGAGTGAGATTCCAACTCAAAAAAAAAAAAAAAGGACATCAGTCATTGGATGTAGGGCCCACTCCAATACGGTATGATCTTGCCTTAATAATTACATCTGCTAAGACCCTATTTCCAAATAAGGTCACGGTCTGTCTGAGGTTCTGGGTGGTGGAGGGGACACTATTCAGCCCACTACATTATCTCTAAATAAGCTTGACCCATTTTGCTCATGTCTCTCTCTCCCTCTCACTCTGTGTATCTGTGTGTGTGTGTGTGTGTGTGTGTGTGTGTGTGTGTGTGTCTTTCTCTGTGTATGCCTTTCTCTGTCTTGCTCTATGTGTGTGTCTTTCTCTGTGTGTGTGTGTCTTTCTCTGTCTTGTTCTGTGTGTGTGTATGTCTTTGTGTGTGTGTGTGTGTTGCTCTGTCTTGCTCTGTGTGTGTGTCTGTCTGTCTCTGTCTCTCTCTTTCTGTCTCTGTCTCCCTCCCTCCCTTCTTCTCTGTCTCTCTTCCCCCTCATTATTTGGTTATTGGGTTGAGTTTGTCTTGTAAAATTCATTGGGACATTTTTAAACCTTTTTTATACTCTGGAACCAATTAAACCCTATAGAAAGTACATCTTTTATCCCTAATCTTTGGCAGCAGTTGCCCACCCCCCAACCTCCTCCCAGCCCTCTAAGCTCGATGCCTCATCCAAGTGGCAGAGAGCTCTTTATCAGTTTTTTTCCGTGACTTTTTGTCTAATCGGATTTTTCTACCTCTTCTTAAGTAGATTTTATTGTTTTATTTTGGTCCATATTTTATTAGCACAAATTTAAACCCAGTTTGCTTTTAACTTTAATCTTCCAAATCTTTGTTTCTAGTCCCCTTTTTTTCTTTTTTCTTTTTTTCAGCTGAGGGTGGATCTTGTCCCTTTCTAATTCCAGTTTTATTTATTTGCATTTTTGTCTTTCTCATGTAACCTTGCCAGAGGTTTGTCTCCTTTATTTGGTCTTTAAAGAGAGTTTGCTCTTTGATTTATCTTATCAATTCTATTGTTTTCTGTTTTCTAATTTGCTTATGTCTGCTTTTATCTTTTACTTCTTTCCTTCTGCAGGTCTTAGATTTATTTTATTAGTTTCTGTCTCTGTTTTTTAGTTGACTGCTCAAGGTCTCCCCCCCATTTTTAAAAAATATCAAAACGATTTAAGTTTTGTCTTTTGTCTTTTCTCCAGTGAGTGGCCAAAGACATGGGTACACTAAAGAACATTGTCACTAGGAGAGAGAGAATAACCTGGAACTAGAAAAGATAAAAAGCACACTCCTTGTTTGGGAACTAGCTTTTCATCTAAAATGCTGGTCTCTGTTGTTCTGTTGCTTCCTACTGAATGTTGACCAGAGTCTCAGTAGTCTCGAGTAAAGGGCTGGGCTCCATCTTTCTAGCAAGGATGGAATTTGTGGCCTTTCCAACTTTATCCCACTTTTGGGATCAGTCTTATTGTATTTGGAGGACACTGGAGCCTAAGTGGCACTTCTTTGGAACTGCACACCCAGCCTGAGAATGCTATGGCTGTAAAGG
The DNA here is from genome assembly GCF_000164805.1 of Carlito syrichta. Lineage (NCBI taxonomy): Eukaryota > Metazoa > Chordata > Mammalia > Primates > Tarsiidae > Carlito > Carlito syrichta. Next base: position 27,851 of record NW_007233351.1, on the reverse strand, counting down.
ACAGAAAACCTGACACACTGAGTTTATCTCCTTCACTCTGGTACAAGAGCCAGCCCCCATCCCCAAGCTTAACCTCTTTGGCAACATCTCCTCTCCTCCTGGCTCTGATGAGATTTATGTAAGGACGTCTTAAACAGCACTGAGAATATGAAAGGGTATATGTGATGAGAATTGCTTGGAAATATTAAATTGTTGTTGTATTAATCATTGTTGAGGATGGTGGTGGGATATGGAGTGAAGCACACTTTTTATCCAGACCAGTCTAAATCTGATGGTAATATCTCAAAAAAGGCTCAGTCTCAAGGCATTCTGGAACTTCAGAGGACAGTAAGCGACCTGGAGCAACCTGATCCCTGATCCCTAAGTGGAACTTGATGTGAGACAATGTAAATATCCACGATTCATTTGCTTTTGGTGGTCAGCAAAGAGGAAGTGCAACATTTTGAGATGTTAGGATGAGGGTCTGTGTCAGCCCCCAGCTGCCAGAGCTTCCTTCTTCACATAATGTGGATCTTCACATCTAATCAATTCATTGCAAGATCTCAGCCTTAGCATTTTATTCCTAAAATGATTAAGAATAACAATCATTTAATGAGCTTTTACTGTGTGCCAAATGTCATGCCTAGGTTTTTTAAAAAACAGTTTTATTGCAGTAGGATTTATGTATCATAATATTGACCCATTATAAGTATACAATTCAAGCCGGGTTCAGTGGCTCAGCCTGTAATTCTGGGCTTTGGGAGGCTGAGGTGAGTGAATTGCCTGAGCCCGCGGGTTCGAGACCCACCTGGGCAACTTGGTAAGACCTCATCTCTACAATACATCAAAAATTAGCCGGGCATGGTAGCGCGCATTTGTAGTTCCAGCTACTTGGAAGGTTGAGGCGGAAGGATTGCTGGAGTCCAGCAGGTCGAGGCTGTGGTGGTCAGGTGCAGCCACTATACTCCAGTCTGGGCGACAGAGTGAGATTCCAACTCAAAAAATAAATAAAATAAAATAAATATAAGTATACAATTCAAACATTTCAGAAAATGTGCAGGGTTGTGCAGCCACTGTCACAATCCAGCTTTAGAATATATCATCACCTCCCCAAACTACCTCAAATCTGTTTAAAGTCAATTCCCAATTGCATAACCAGTCCCAGGCAACACTGATTTGCTTTCTGTCAGTGGCCTTCTTTCTGTTTCTACAAATTTATCTTTTTAAGAAATTTCATAGAAATTGAATCATGCAATAGTCAATTCTTTCACATCTGGCTTCTGTCGGTGACCTGCACTGACCAGGGGGGGGTTAGGACCGCACCGGTGAATCAGAACGGAGAGAAGAAACCACACGGAGGCAGCTCTTCTGGGAACAGTCTGGCCAAGACTGAAGCCAATTTTATTCAAACTTTTTCCAACTTATATACCATTTTCTATAATCTCCAGCAGTGTGACAATTACTTGCTGGGGGCATACAAATTCATTGATGTGTAACGCGCTTTACAAATCATGTACCATCACAAGACTTTCAGGTTCCCAGTGAACAATTACAATTCCATGATGTATGAATCACAGGTGCACAATTTCAATACAGATTGTTCAAAATGTTCTCCACAATGTTCAATAAATCATTCATATTATACTCTAAGTTCTAAGCCCTGATTAAAAAACTTTCCAAGTTAACTCTAAGTTCAATCCAATTTTACTAACTTTTAATATTTTTGACGATTAATATTATTAACTTAACACTATACTATAATCTATAAGTTTACTTGAATGACTTAATTTTATTACCTTAATTTTATACTATTTATTTTTATAATTCTTATAACCTACTACATTTCTGTACTGCCCTATGATTGTATATTAATTACCTATGAACTTATCCTTAACCTAAAATTTTATCACAACTTCTATAAATTTCAAATATCTAAACTATTGTCTTTTATACTTTATTAATTACTTATCTTATAATATCATGTCCAAATTCTAATACAACTATTATCCTACTATAATCTATTACAAACCTTATCATTAGTACTAATAAGTATAAAAATTATGAACTTACTCTATGTTCTATAAAACTTAATTCAATGACATTTTAACCTAAAACCTAAATCTGATTGCCTATTACATGGAAACTACCTACGTCTCAAAACCTGCCATGCCACTTAAAACAATGAACTGCACAGTTGCCATAACGACAGCCGGGGACTGAAGCAAGCTGAAAGTTACTGCACGTACAAAAACCAAGAACGTTCTGCTTGACCAAAAGCAACATAATACAACTATTATCACAGTTATAACGTCTAATCATAACCCCAAATGAAACTACATACTGGAACAAAAGCTAATCAATCAGTTTACCAGGAAATAACAGTTAAAAATCTTAAGAAGAAAAACAGTTTAGAAAGAAAAAGAGATATAAAATAATTCTGCTGTGCATTTTTTCATAGGATATAATAAGATTTTATTTTAGACTGTCACTTCCTAATATTGAAAATTCTGTTATCTTATAATACACTGGTTACTATTCATATGTACACACTTGATGTTATATCCTTGTCTCAGAGGTGACCTTCTGAATAGGCCTTCATAGGCCTCAGCTGTGTGGTTACATATGTTGGCTCCCAACATGCTTCTTTCACTTAGTATGCTTTTTTAGAGTCTCAGTGTGGTAGCACAGATCAGTATTGTATTCCTTTTTTGTTGCCGAATAGTATTCCCTTATATGAACATACTATATTTTGTATATCCATTCACCAGTTGATGGATATTTGGGTTGTTTCAGCTCTTTAGCTATTATGAATAATGCTCAGACCACCTGGGAATCCCCACCTCCAGACTCTGTCTGTCTAGGCCACCCTGTGGGATGATATCTAAGATGACCCATCGGCCAACATGGTCTGTAGGAAACACTCATACACTACCAGAACAAGCCAGGGCAAGCTGATGTCAGCTTCCTAGCCAAAGTCTCTCCCATCCAGATGCTCAGGAATGAGTCACACACAGTCCCCTATGCCTCCCTCCCTCTAACAACAGAAGGCTGATCAAACTCTCTGTAGATACTCAGAGAAGCTGCTCTCCCTGGACCTGAGGTGCAGGAAAAGATTATAGACCATGTGTGTGTGTGTGTGTGTGTGTGTGTGTGTGTGTGTGTGTGTGTGTGTGTGTGTGTGTGTGTGTGTTTTGGGAGGTGAATAACAGTATCATATTTTTTAAAAATCCTCGTAAAGGCTCTCTGAATACCTATTGATTCTTTTCTATCCTTTTTGTGGACTAGAGATTTGTGAGACTGGAGGGTTTTGAGTGTGAGACTAGCTTGAACATATTGGCTGCAAAAATCTACATCTTCATCTGGTAGCTCGCCCTGTGATGTTATGTCTCCCAGATCTTGGTGTCTCGTTGTAGCATCCTAATTTGCCACCGTTGTGTGTAAAATGGAGATATTGTTATACTGACCTTGTGGAGTTTTTAAGGGAATGTAATGACGCAACTGAAGCATGCTAAGTGCTAAGTGGAGGGCCTGACACTTAGTAAGACCTCAGATATATGTCACTGATATTCTCTCTGAACCCCCGGCTCCTAGCCAAAGTTTTGACATATAGGAAAGTCAAAAAATGGTAATAAATACTAGGTGGCTCACACTTCTGATGCAGCACTTCGGGAGGCCAAGACGGGAGGGAGGATCGCTAGAAGCCAGGAGTTCAAGACCAGCCTGGGCTACATAGTGAGATCTCGTCTCCATAAAAATTAAAAAAATTAGCTGGGCATAGTGGCATGTGCTGTTGTCCCAGCTACTCAAGAGGCTGAGGTGAAAGAATCGCCTGAATCCAGGAAGTCTAGGCTGCAGTGAGCCATGATTATGTCACTGCACTACAGCCTGGGTGACAGAGGAAGATCCTGACTCAAATAAATAAACAAATAAATAACAAATGTTAATAAATGACTTATAAATAACTAAATGTATTTCAAGGCAGAATAAAATAAACTGAGTATTCAGGTTCCATATCATGGCAACCAAAAGAAGCAGTGGGTGATTCTGACTGGAGCAGCCTGAGAAAGCCTCAGCAGGGAGGTGGTGTCTGGGGTCTGAGCCACACAGTGAGTATATAGAAACAGATTGCTTTCTTTCTGGAAGAGTCCAACAGGACTGGAGAAGGGAATGAGAATGGGTGTTCATTTATGGATGGAGCGGGGTTGTTAGTTGGACCAATCAACTTCAACAAGCTTAAACAGCAGAGAGAAATATTGGCTCATGAAAGGGCAAAGTTGAAGTACAGGTTTCAGCTTCAGCACAGCTGGATTCAGGCTTCCATGATACCACTAGGATCTGTTTCTCAACTCTGCTTCCTCTCAGCACTGATTTCATTCCCAGCCAGGCTCCCCCTGGCCATGGCACTTCCCAAGGTTGCCTGCTCCCAGCTCAAATCTAGAGAAAGCCAGTGAGTCTTCACCCTAGCATTCCCAGCAACAGTCCTGAGATCCACTGTAATTGCCTTACCTATACCCGGTGACCATGCCTGCAAGATTCCTTTTGATGGGGAGGCATGGGCTTGGGCCAGGACAATTTGGGGGCTCATCCCCAGACAAGGCACCAGAAGCACCTAGGCTAAGAGTGGGAAGAGCTGGGCCCTCAGAGGCCTGTGGTCACCAGGGAAGGAGGAAGAGTTGCCAGGCAGAAAAAGCAACAGACAAATACCCCAAGTACTTAATTTTTACTATAAGTGATCAGGCTCTGGAGCTAAGCTGCCTGGCTTCCAACTCTGACTTATCACCAATGTGACCTGGAGTAAGGCACATAATAATCTCTTGGTGCCTCAGTTTCCTCATCTGTAGAACAGAGATAATAATAGTCCCTACTTCATAGGGGTTTGGAGAAGACTAAATGAGTTTTTACAAAGCACTTAAAATAGTACCAGGAATCACCCAGTCAAGGACTGAATCAGTTATTGACTCTTGTTATCATTGACTTGACCTCGTTGGCCCTACAGCTGTATGTTTCTTCATAGTAATTCCAGGTGTTTCCAGTCCCCTGCCATTTATCCTGTTGATGTGGTGACCACACCTCAGCCATGCTCCTCCATATGATTAAAACCAAGACCACACCAGACCTGGAACAAGGGCCCTCATAGTGCCCCACCATAAAGATCACCAAGTATAATGAGGTCCTTGTAACTCTCAGGTTGGGATCTGCCATGGAAACCCTAGCCATGCCTGTGCCTGTGTATGGGAGAAACCAAGAGGAAATCCTAGCACTGGGCACTTTTCCTTAGGGAGTTTGCAATCTAATCTAAAAGACCAGAACACTCTGTCAAATACAGTCTGAACCAGGATCCATTCCCAGAGGGAACTGCCAAATTGCCCAGCTAGGGCATTGGGAGAGTGGCATCTGTCCTCTCAGGCTTCTTCTCACTCAGCCTGTGAATGAGCATCTAGAAGAAAAAAGAGACCAAGAATACAGAATCAAGCCAAATCCCAGTGTCTGACTCACCTGCTTCTTTCCCCTCCTGGACAACACAGGACAAGAAAAAGTGCAACTCTTCCTCATGTAGTACCAACGGGGTAACCCGAGAACATCCAGTTAGCAAGTCTGTCTCTGCGAAAGGGAACTTTCAGTGACACCAAGCCGGGTGTATCCCCACTCTATTTATAGGCGCTGTTTGTTTAATTTGAGTCTGGTCTCTAAGAATAAGTAATGAACTCATCCTGGGGACAGGCCAGTACCTCCAACTCTGAGGCGACCCGTAAACCCCTTTCCTTTCCATCTGGTTCTGGAAGGGATTCTATAGTTCAAAGGTGAGCCACTTTTGTTTGGTGGGTTAGGGTGGGCTGGAGATCTGGGCATGTTTGGAGATTTGGTTTTATGATGGTTTCTCAGTCTGGTTTGGGAGTTTGATCTTGGTGTTCGATTTTGGCTTGGTAATTGAAGAACAAATCTGTAATTTCTTTGTCACTCCCCCTCCAAAAGAATTGACAAAGACCAAATATCTCAAGCCCTTCGCCAGTTGATCTTCAGATCCAAAGCGACCCCATCAAGACTCAGATAGCCCTAGTGAGGAGGGTGTGGCAATGGAGAAAAAAAATCCCTTTCTTTCCAGTTTCCTCCTGACCTGGTAGCAGAGACTCAGGTCAGGTTATTGCATAAGGTTGATGGTTTAAGGTCAGTCTTTTCTTTCTTTCTTTCTTTCTTTTTTTTTTTTTGAGTTGAAGTCTCACTGTCGGCCAGGCTGGAGTACAGTGGCACGCTCACAGTCACTGCAGCCTCAACCTGCTGGACTCAGGTGATCCTTCCTCCTCAGCCTTCCATGTTGCTGGAGCTACAGGTGCATGCCACCACTCCCAGCTAATTTTTTGATTTATTGTAGAGACAAGGTCCTGCCAAGTTGCTCAGGCTCAAACCCCTGAGCTCAGGCTCAAACCCCTGAGCTCAGGCAATCCTCTCGCCTTGGCCTCCCAAAGTGCTGGGATTATAGGCTTGAGTCACCGTGCCCAGCCCAGTTTGTGCTTTAAGCATCTTCCTTGCTAGCCAGCCGGGTTAGTGACCTCAAGAAGCAGACCCACTGAGTCTGAAGGGAGTGGCCTAAATGGAAGCTTTGGATGTGGTTCCATATATTTGTAGCATCCCTGTATTCTCCCTTTTTGTGAATTTATCCTTGAGAAGTGGGAGGGCTCAGGAAGGGAAAGGGCAGTGGTCATTCATTTATTTCTTCTGATATTTGTTGACCTCTCTACTCTGTGCCAGATATTACTCTGGGCACAGGAGGACACCTTGATGCAGAGGACAGAGTGGTGATGAGATGACAAGGTCTGATTGATGGTGAAAAAAATTCAGTCTTTTTTTTTTAACTGTTTGAGTTAGGATCTCACTCTGTCACCTCAGGCTGGAGTACAGTGGCAAGATCACAGCTCATCGCAGTCTCAAACTCCTGGACTCAAGTGATCCTCCTGCCTCAGCCTCCCAAGCAGCTGGGAGGTGTTCATCACCCTCACCCAGTTAATTTTTCTACTTTTTGGAGAGATAAGGTCTTACTTTGTTGTCCAGGTTCTTCTCGAACTCCTGGCCTCAAGGGATTCTCCTACCTCAGCTTCCCAGAGTGCCAGGATTAAAGGTACGAGCCACCACACCTGGCTTAAATTCAGCCTCTTTTTTCTCTTTCAGCTGAGTCAAGCCGACTGACTTAGCTCTGTTCAGTTATTCATTTTTCCATTCAAAAAGTATTCGTGAAGCAGCAGTCCTCAACCTTTTGGCATCAGGGACAAATTTCATGGAAGACAACTTTTCCACGAACAAATGGGGAGCAGGTTTCAGGATGATTCAAGCACATTACATTTATTATGCACTTTATTTCTATTATTATTACATTGTAATATATAATGAAATAATTCAACAGCTCACCACATAATCAGTGAGAGCCCTAAGCTTGTTTTCTTACAACTAGACAATCCTATCTGGAGGTGATGAGAGACAGCGTTAACATTACTGCCTCCACTCTACCTCAGATCACCAGGCATTAGATTCTCATAAGGAACATGCCACCTAGGTCCCTCGTATGTGCAGTTCACAATAAGGTTTGTGTTCTTGTGAGAATGCTGCCACTGATCTGAAAGGAGGTGGAGCTTAGGTGGTAATGCAAGCGATGGGGAGTGGCTGTAAATACAGATGAAGCTTCACTCACTCACCTGCCACTCACCTCCTGCTGTGCAGTCTGGTTCCTAACAGGCCATGCACTGGTACCAGTCCATGGCCCTGGGGGTTGAGGATTCTAGTCTGTGTTAGGCACAGGGCTGGGCGACTAAATACAGCAGTGATCTAAGAGATTGGAGCCCTTAAGAAATTTGGGGTCCAGTAGAGAAGTTCGATACAAACCAAATAACCCCCGCAACTTAAAGATATCATTACGAACGATGGGGAGTCCTGTGGAGCAAGGTCAAGGTGCCATGCGAGAGCCTAAGAGCAGGCTCGACCTGGTTGATGAGCAGAGCTTAAGTACATTGAGGTGTCCCTGATGATGTGCTGGCTACTGCGTGCAGAGACACTCAATAGCTGTCACAGAAGGTGTTTTGAGTTTCCATTAGCTGTGCTGGGCCATCCACATGCTCACTCAATTGTCCTGATGACTGTAGTAGGCCTTGGGGAGAGTTTATATCCACAAATATGAGAGTTCCACCCAGTTGAGCAGCACATTCAAGTTTTGACTTTGACTTATGGGTCGGCAATGGACAGGGTGAAATATTCTTTTTCTTATGGGACACTCATTCTGCCTCATTGAGGAAAGGTGCAAACTATATCACTATCACATGTCATTTCTGGACTTTTGCTTGTGCAGGATGGCTCTGTCACCACACTCAAAGATCTGGATAGAAAGATAGCCCATATTCTCCTCTGCAGTTTCAGGTCCTCAAATATCCATAGCCAATGGCTTGGGAAAGGAAATTCCTCCAAGAAGCAGTTGGCACATCCACCCCCCATATCTTTCTGTACTAATTTGAGTGCAACTTTGAGCAAATCCTTAAGCTCTCTCCTTTATGTCCAGCATTTTGGTAGACACCTTAAGCCAAGAAGAGTATAAGAAATTGCCCTGCCCTGAAAACATTTCCAAGGCCATTCAGAAAAGAGTTTTCATTCATTTTTTTCTTCTTTTTTTAATTTTAAAGATGTGAGGTACAATTCAGGGTTAGGTATACAAATGGTCATTATGAAGATAAATTTTGTGCCTCACTTGGTCCCCACTTTACCTGGCTTGATCAGGTACACCTATTGATGAACTGTGTACCCCCTCCCTCCCCTGGCCATTTCCAACTACTGCCAATCTCTTTCTTATAGTATGAAAATTGTTTAGGGTCCACTTATGAGTGAGAGCATGTAATACTCAGTTCTTTGTTTCTGTGATAAATCACTCAGTATTATAGACTCTAAGTCCATCCAAGTTGCTGTGAAGTTCATAATTTTGTCCTTCTATATGGTTGCATAATATTCCATAGTGTATATGTCCACTTTTAAAAATCCAGTCCTCTTTCAATGGGCAGCATGGTTGGTTCCATGTTTTCGCTATTGTGAGCAATGCTGCAATAAACATACGTGTGCTGGTATCTTTTTCATAGAGTGATTTGAGTTCCTCCAGGTATAGTCCCAGTAGGAGGACTGCAGGGTTGTACAGAAGGTCAACTTTTAGATCTTTTAGGAATCGCCACACTTTTTTCCAAAGAGGTTGTACTAGTTTACATTCCCATGAACATTGTAGAAGTGTTCCCTTTTCTCTGCATCCTCTCCAGCATCTGTTGTTTTTTAAGTTATTGATGATGGCCATCCTGACTGGAGTTAGGTGGTATCTCAGTATGGTTTTAATTTGCATTTCTCTGATGACTAGTAAGGTTGATCATCATTCATTTATTCAATAAATGAGTACCTACAATATCCCTGGCATGGAACCAGGAACTGGAAGACATAGACGTGAATAAGACAGGCATAATCCTTGCCTCATGGGGCTTACAGTCTAGTGAAGGGGAAGAGAGCTGGGTGCAGTGACTCACGCCTGTAATCCCAACACTTTGGGAGGCTGAGGCAGCAGGACCGCTTGAGGCCAGGAGTTTGAGACCAGCCTTCACAACACAGCGAGACTCTCATCTCTAAAAAAAAAGTAAAAATTAGCCAAGTATGGTGGTGCATGCCTGTGGTCCCAGCTACTCAGGAGGTTGAGGCAGGAGGATTGCTTAAGCCCAGGAGTTCAAGACTGGCCTGGGCAACATAGCAAGACCTTGTCACTAGAAAATAAAAATAAAAAATAATTAGCTGGTTAAGGTGGCACATGCCTGTAGTTCCAGCTATTTGGGCTGAAGCAGAAGGTGAGTTGAGGTTGCAGTGAGCTGTGATCATGCCACTGCACTCCAACCTGGGTGACAGAGTGAGACTTCATGTCATGTTTATTGATGGGAACAGATACTCAACCCATCAATAAATATGACAATTACAGGGAGGTTTACATGCTAGGTTGGCCAGGGACCTCACAGAGGGGGTGATATTTGAGCCACTGAACAAAGATGGAAAGGAAGAGCATTCTAGACCCAGAGAAACAGCTAGAAGTTTCTGAGGCACAAAGGGGATTGGTTTAAGGAATAACAAGAAGCAGATGAGACTACCTGAGCCAGGGGATAAGTGGTGGGCAGGCCAGGGTGCAGAGTGTGAATCATATTTTGAATGCAGAGGTGAAAACACAGCATTTAAGCCTGAACCTACTGATCTACCTGGGGGGGATTCTGTAGCCTCAGGGAGGTTTGGGAGTAACAGGCCTGGGATTCTTAGATCTCAGAACCCCAAGGAAGCCTATAGATGGAAAGAGAGAAGGTAAATGTAGTTCTGTTTCTAGATTAGAGAGAATAGTCACCTCCAATCTCAGAAGCTTCTGTTAGGTGGGCAGGAGAGGATGAAACTACAAAGTCAATAAACCACAGAACAGGTTCCTACTTGTGGCCCAGTCCAATCCTGACCTTTTGGGGACAATGCCCTACATCTCCCTCAGGAAAACACTGTTCCCCTGTTCTTAGGAATATGGTTTGGCTCAAGCTAGTCAAAAGCATTTTTCACCTCCTGCCCTCACACTAAAGTGACTGGCTCAGGGATGGGCACAGAACCCAGTCAGAGCCAATGATACTCAAGAAGACATTGCCTAGAGCCTTCTGGCAAAAAGAACCTGTCTCTCTTTTCCTTGAGAGCTGCCAGTGTGAGGATGCAAAGTTGAGAACCACTGCAGCTATGTGTGACCATGGGGAAGATTCTGGAGCTGTTAGGGGCTGTGGGGGCAGCATGGCATAATGCCTGAGGATGAAGCCAGCACCATAGAAAGCAGAGCAACAGAGGGAGAGTACCTTTTCTTTATGACAGCATTGAGCCCCAGGATCAAACCTCACCTGAAGCCCACTTGATTGCTGGTCATTTTAGTGGCTTCAGTCAATTAAATGCTCTTTGTTGTATAAAAGAGTTTAAATTGGGTACTCATATCTTGTGGTATAAAGAGCCCATATGCCAGGCGCTTTAGAGCATGCCTATAATATCATCACCTTGGGAGGCTAAGGCAAGAGGATTGCTTGAGCCTAGGAGTTTGAAACCAGCCTGGGCAACATAGCAAGACCCTGTGCCTGTAATCCCATCACCTTGGGAGGCTGAGGCAGGATTGCTTGAGCCCAGAAGTTTGAGACCAGCCTGGACAACATAGTGAGACCCTGCATCTACAAAAAATAAAAAATCACGCCGGGCTCGGTGGCTCAGCCTGTAATCCCAGCGCTTTGGGAGGTCAAGGTGAGTGGATTGCCTGAGCCCATGGGTTTGAGACCTGCCTGGGCAACTCTCTACAGTAAATTTTAAAAAAAAATTAGCCAGGTGTAGTAGCACACGCCTGTAGTTCCAGCTACTTGGAAGGCTAAGGCAGAAGGATCGCCGGAGCCCAGCAGGTCAAGGCTGCAGTGGCCGGGAGTGGCCACTGCTCTCTAGTCTGGGTGACAGAGTGAGACTTCAACTCAAAAAAAACAAACAACAACAACAACAACAAAAAACAAATCAACCAGGCATGGTGGCATGTGCCTGTAGTTCTAACTACTTGGGAGGCAAAGGTGGAAGAATAGCCTAAGCCCAGGAGGTGGAGACTGTGGTGAGCTGTGACCATGCCACTACACTCCAGCCTGGGCAACAATCAACCAATCAACCAATTCAGAGCCATATGACATGAGCCTTGCAATAGGTGCCCAGCAGTGTCAAGGGCCTCCTCTGCACTGTCAGTCTCTAGGAGGAAGTGAGCCCATTCCAGAACCTAAATAAATGGTCTCGCATCCCCCTTCTCTCTTTCAGTGTTTCCATGCCTCCTGTCACCATGGCACTGTAACTCTCATGGAAAGGCAGAGGAAGCAGAAGAGAGAGGGGACCTGTTTCCAGGCTACATCGCCCCATTGGGGCAAGGGGTGGAGAGACAGCAAGAGAGGCAGCTCCCAGCCTGACATTTCAGGATGGAGATAACAGGGTAAAAATAAACTCCCAAGTGCCTGTGGCAGTGTGCTCTCCTCTAACTTCACAGTTCTTATCTCTCTCTGCTATGGGGACTGAAAGGTTCCTTTCAGGTCACTGCATGACCTGCCTCTTTCCAGTGCTGGGCAGGGAGGCAGAAGCGTAGGTCATTAGCTGACATCTGTCTACACCTGCTCGTTCACCACTGGGAGGTCCAGGGGTCCCCCTCCCTCCCATAGCTTCTCCTTCCATCCTGAAAATCAACTTCCACATCTTTGGCCTCATCTACTACTCCAGAGCTCAAGGAGGTGGGTAAGGCAGAGGCTGGGGTCTCCATGTTCCCATTGGGAAAGCAGGGGGGCTTGGAAAGATGAAATGATTTGTCCAAAGTCACACGGCTCATGAGCACTCCTGTGTCCTGATCTAAAACCAGGGCCTCTTCTACCATTTCATGTTTGAGCAGGAATAAAAAGAATTTAATTCCCTGTCTGCAGGGCCTATAGACAGCCATGTAGGCCAGGTACCATACGGCCGCTAGGAGTAGCGTTCACATCACCTGAGGCATCATCGCGTGCCACCTGATAACCACACTGCTCTTTCTTCTTTGTCCCATCCTAATCACACATTGTCTGAGTCTTGTATTTGCCAGTGAGCAATTTGTTTACTATAGAAGGGTGGGCTGGATGCAGTGGCTCACACCTTAATCCAAGCACTTTGGGAGGCCAAGGCGGGAAGATTGCTTGAACCCAGGGGTTCAAGACCAACCTAAGCAACAGAGTGAGACCTCATCTCACAAAAAAATCAAAAAAGTTAACCAGGAATGGTGGGGTATGCCTGTAGTCCCAGCTACTTGGGAAGCTAAAGCAGAAGGAGGTAAAGGGTGTGGTGAGCCCAGGAGGTAAAGGGTGTGGTGAGCTGTGACCCTGCCACTGCACTCCAGCTTGGGTGACAGAGTGAAACCCTGACTCAAAACAATAAAAATAAAAAGGGTGGCTAGGGCTACATAGTAACAAAAAACCAGCCCTAGCTCTGCCACTAAGGGTCATAGAGGATCCCTGAGCCTTAGTTTTCCCAACCATAAAGTGATGATAAAACTATACCTACACGCTAGAATTGTTACAAGAATTAAATTAACCACTGCATGCCAGGCACTTAGCCCATACCTAGTACAAGATCATCTAAAATTTGAAGCTTTCTGTTACAGTGATAGTCCTTTCTATGCCTGTGTTTATGTGTAGTGTATACTGTATAGTGACAATGTCCCTCACCCATGCCTTCTGAGTTATCTCTTTCTCGGTGGCCAAGGATTTGCACCGAGCCATTTTATCAGTTAAGACTCTGGTGGTTGCAAGTGACCAAGACGCTGATTCTAACTGGAGTTCATGAAAAGGAAATTTATTGGTTCAGTGGGTTGCTCTAAAGGCGGCCAAAGGTAGAGGCTAGTTTTAGGTATAGCTGGATCCAGGGATGGAAGCAATACCATCAGGTTTGGGTTTCCCAGCTCCATTGCCCTTGCTGCTAGCTTCCTTCTCACAGAGGGTACAGGAGTTCCAGCGCCCCATCCTGTGGCTTCAAAGCCAGTGGGAAAGAGCCAGCCCCAACACTCCCAGCAGAAGTCTCTTTGCAGCTCACTGCCCATCTCTGAACCCATCAATGTGGCCGAAGGAAGTAGATGCCTAGAGGGAGGCAGGCGCCGATGGCTGGGCTGGGTCTCTTCCACTCAAATCCCAGATCAAAGAGGAGTGAATAGTGGGTGCCCAGAGGAAAATCAGGCATGGTTACCAAAAGTAAAGGCGACTTCTGCAGCCGCCCACCCTCTCTGGCCTTGTGCCCCACGGCAGATGCTTGATGAGCCAACTTCTGCATCCCAGTGTAGGGAATGGACTTCAATGGCACCACAAAGCCAGGCCGATTGTCTCCAACAAAAACTCTCATCTGAAGCTCCCCCAGTGCCATCTGCTGACCCACTGGACCCCCGACTTCCAACTAGAACCTTTCCTGAGCTCAACCTGCAGCCTGCCATGATTAATTAATTAATAATTAGTCATTTATTAATTATTTGTCTTTCCCCTAAAAAGGACCCAGCTATAAGACAAGCCCCCTCGTGGTCCACAAGAAAATAAACAGCAACAAAAAGCAGCACTACTGTTAAATTAAAGCTAGTTGTTTCTCACCTGCTCTTAGTCTCAGGACTGGTGCTATCAAGGTTGTTAAGAGGCAAGACTAGGCCAGGTCCAGTAGCTCATGCCTATAATCCCAGCAGGTTGAGAGACCAAGGTGGGGATATTGCTTGAGCCCAGGAATTGGAGGCCAGCCTGGGCAACATAGTGAGTCCCCATCTCTACAAAAAGCTAAAAAAGTTAGCTGGGTGAGGTGGTGCAGGCCTTCCAACTACTTGGGAGGCTGAGGCAGAAGGATTGCCTGAGCCCAGGAGGTAGAGGCTACAGTGAGCTGTGATCATGCCACTGCACTCCAGCCTGGGAGACAGAATAAGACCCCCACCACCAAAAAAAGGCAAAGCTGGCAAGTGTTCAGGAGGTATTAGCAACATCCTTAGTACCAGCTTGAGACTTGAAGAAATGAACATAATTGAAAACAGATTAGAAAAAAGGATAACTTTCCCACTAGGTGATGCGGGGCATATATTGCTGACAGGTACAGTTCTGGTTAGTGGGCTGCATTCGTGGCCTGCACCATCCACAATTCTCTCATGCACCATGAGGGAGCAGCCTGTTTCCCATTCCAGCTGTGAGGCAGTAGGGAACCATCAGGTTTGGATTTCTCAGCTCCATAGGGATGCGAGACAATAGGGAATGCTGGGGACTGTTCCCTAAGTACCTGCCTAAAGAGGTATTGCACCAAGGAGATTCATACTGGTCAACTGGCAACCACAGAGATGCTCTGGAAGCTTCTTCCCTCTCCCTTCCTCCCCAAACCCTCAGGAGAGATGGAAAAGAACTGGATATAGAACAAGAAATAATACTTTAAAAATAATTATGGCAATTATGTATGCATTTCCAGGGGGAGATTCTGGGAATTATTCCTAAAAGACTGGAAAGAATTTCTTCTTTTGATCTCCATCCTGAGCCAGAGAAAATCAAATTAGGAAAGAAAAGCAACAGAGAATTCTCAGCAGGGAGGGAGAGATGCAGGGTTGGGATTGGTAGTGAGGTCCTGGGGAAAGGGAAAGTCCCCAGACCTAACATCCTCTCTAGATGCTGGTGGCTTTAGGAGGAGGCACACCAGATGAGACAGGTGAGGTTATGGCCTCCATCCTTCCTGCAGGCCTCCTTCCCACCCCTTGAGTGCCCCGAGAATGCTCCCCTTGGAGCCACCGAGGAGGTAGTTCCTGCAGCGTTTACCATAGCACACGTGGCGGGCCAGGCTTCCTCCACCCCACCCCCCATTCCCCCTTGCAGAAGCGCCCTGTGAATTCCAGCCAGCACTCCCAGAGCCGCCACAACAAGATCCGCATGAGTGGGCGTGTGACGGGTTTAAAAAAAAAAAAAAAAAAAAATCCTCCCTTCCCGGCGCTGAGAGAATGGTCCTGTCACTTCTCTAAATTTTCATCCGCGGTTGCTAAGCAGCACGCCTCTGCCCCTTCCACTTCCCTCTGCTCCTCTTTCTTCGTCTCCTTCCACCCTCCACCCCCGCGCACACGTTTGCAGTGCCCGCGGTTTGGAAATCAGAAAACAGTCCCTGAGCGGTTTGCTCCTCCCAGGACCGCAGCAGTGCAAGGGCGGTGCCCCATCTTGCTCTGCAGAAACATGTCCAAAAGTCCTGGCAGGGAAGACCAGAGCTTGAGCCACTCCAGATTCCTCAGTGAGCCAGGGTTTCTTTCTGTCCTTCCTCCCTCCCTCCTCTCCTTTCCCTCCTCCTTTCCTTCTCCATTTCCTTCCTCCCTCCTTCCCTTCCCACTGTACTACAAGCCTCTGCCTGGAGACTAGAGGGGGAAACTTAAAAAAGCATGCAGGCACCAGGCAGGTAATACAATGAGAGATGGAGGCCAGATGTGAGACAATAGGGAACACTGGGGACTGTTCCCTAAGCACCTGCCTAAAGATATTGTACTGACTCTAGCCAGCTGTGATAATGCAGTAACAGGTGTTTCAAGAGAAGAAGAAATGCTAGATTTTTGTGTGACACTTCCAGATTTTTAGAAATTTCAGTGCGGGTCAAGCAAAAACCCGTCTTTGGGCCTCCAGTCTGTGGAGGTGAGCCAAGCTGTGACTGTAAGGCAGACCTGTGACACAGTCCCACTTGGGGATTCGAAGTTTGGCTTTGGCAGGCAAGGGCTATGGGTGGCAAGCCACGACCTTGGAGAAGCCAGAAGGCTTGGTGGCAGCCCCAGAGCCTGGTTTCCGTAGGACTCTGGATGGGTGGGAGAGTGGCCCAACTGGATGCCAGACAACTGGTGGAGGGTGAAAAGAATGGATTGTCACTTTCCCCTTGCTTCCCAAAGCCATCCCATTCCATGTTGCCCTGCCCCAGGCCAGAAAGGCCACAGGTTAATCAGGGTCAGGCACTGAACAGATGAGACCTCAAGGAATTCCAGAAGACCATGGGAGAAGTAGGTATGATGCATTGCTGTCCAACTGAGTTGAGACCCTGGGGAATCACAGGAGCGTTAGTGCAGATCAGTCGGAAGTGGCGTAAACAAGGCTTGTCCTCTGACCCACTTTGGTGCCCTTTAGGGGCACGGTTCTCACCCCTGGCCAGGGCACAGCCCATGGGGTCCCATGGGCTCTGCCTCCCTACTCCCCTTCCCCATCAGCCACAAAGACCTTTGATGGTGTTGAGACCGGAACCAGGCGCAGGGGCTACAGCAAGTCCCCGAAGGAGTGAAGGAATGGCCTGGTACTGAGAGCTCTGTGTTGGAACTGACATTTGGAGGAAGAAGCTTGTCAGGGAATTGCATTTCCCAGGTTCTCTTTGACACCTAGAATCACCTCCACAACAGCATTCTCCAGTAGCTCTGAGGAACAGCCAGAGGCTCCATCTACCTGGTCAGCCACCAGCCAGACCCAGCTCCCATGTGCTGGCCTGGCTCTTAGACCCAGTTTTTTGTTTGTTTGTTTGTTTGTTTGAGTTGTAGTCTCCCTCTGTTCCCCAGGCTGGAGTGCAGTGGTGTAATCATGACTCACTGCAGCCTCTGCCTCCTGGGCTTAGGCAATCATTCTGCCTCAGCCTCCCAAGTAGGAAGTACAGATGCGCACCACCATACCTAACTAATTTTTTGTAGGGGTGAGGTCTCACAGAGTTGCCTAGGCTGGTCTTGAACTCCTGGGCTCAAGCCATCTTCTCACCTTGGCCTCCTAAAGTGCTGGGATTACAGGCATGAGCCACCAAGGCCAACTGACCCAGTTTCTGAGACTTGGTTCTCCCCCAGGTATTGGCTGGCACTGGCAGGGACTGCTGAGATGTGCCTGAATCTCAGTGCCAAGGGCCAAGGGATCCATCCTTTCATGCTCCAAGAAGGGCCAAAGGAGCTCCCATAGGTGTATGGGGAAGGCCACATGCAGATACATACATACCATCATCCCATCCCTTGGCCCCTGGGTGCTGGCCCTGTCCTGTAAACCTCCAAAAACTGGAGGACAGCTGGGAACACAAAAATGATCCATAGAGAGTGACCAAGCCAGTTTATTTATATATTTCTCTTTTTTTTAAGTACTGGAGGGAGTTCTCTTCGGAGGCCTTTTTTTCCCTTTACTTTTCAAAATAGGAAGAGGAAAGAAGTTCAGGCTCTTAAAGGTAGTTCTACTCAGCAAGTGTTGATCAATGGCGGATCGTACACCATGCAGAGGGTAATTCCAGCACAGCCTGGGTCTCCCAGCAAGATCCAGCAGGGAGGTGAGTGCAGCTCACACAGTGATATCATCTGCAGTGGACTCACAATTGCTTCTTCATTTAGTCTTCCCTCCATTTTGAGGGGTAGATGGTATCAATCCCATTTGGCAGATAGGAAAGTAAAGGCTCAGAGAGGTTAAGTAACTGGCGAGAGGCTCTACTACTGATGAGGGCAGTGTGGGGCTCCACACCAGGGCTGTCTATCAGCGAAGCTTGGGCTACGTTTTGCTGAGCACCAGTCAGGGGAAAGTGCCCCAAAGATGGTCCTGGAGATGGCTAGCTTCAATGGAGAGAATGCATATTGAGTGTGGGGGAACCAGAGGGGACCAGGTCTTCTCAGTCCAGCCCTGTGCCTTCCCAGTCCAGAACCCCCTGGGACAGTCCCCTGCCTCACTGTGACCAGTTTCTCCAACATTAGGATAATGTCTATGAGATTATTTCACAAAGAATTTCAAGTAAACAAAAAAGGCATATGGAATTATATCATGTTCCACCACAAAGCTTCATTAAGTGTTACAAAGACAGTTGAAGCATCCTGTGTCTCCCTCGTGTGCTAACCACCCCCATGGGCTTGTAACTGCCACCCTGAATTTGTGTTTTCACATGTATATCTTTATGCTTTCGCAGCATTTGTACATGTTTCTAAACAACAGTATTGGTTTGTTTTTTTTTTTAGTTGGAGTCTCACTGTCGCCCAGGCTGGAGTGTAGTGGCATGCTCACAGACACCGCAGCCTCGACCTGCTGGGTTCAGGTGATCCATTCGCCTCGGCCTTCCAAGTAGCTGAAACCACAGGTGTGCACCACCACACCCGGCTCATTTTTTGATTTACTGTAGAGATGAGATCTCACCAAGTTGCCTAGGCTGGTCTCGAACCTCTGAGCTCAGGCAATCCTCTCGCCTCGGCCTCCCAAGGTGCTGAAATTATAGGCTTGAGCCACCACATCCAGCTCAGTATTGTTTTTATATTGCAATCTTTTCATATAAATATTATGTTTATGTATCTATATGCAACTTTTTTTTTAGTTGGAGTCTCATTGTCACCCAGGCTAGAGTACATGATCACAGCTCACTTCAGCCTTGACCTCCCCGGCTCAGGGAATCCTACCACTTCAGCCTCCCAAGTAGCTGTGACTATAGGTGTGCACCACCATGTCCAGCTAATTTTAAAATTTTTTTATAGAGATAAGGTCTCACTGTGTTGCCCAGGCTTATCTCAAACTCTTGGGCTCGAGCAACCCTCTTGCCTCAACCTCCTGAAATGCTGGAATTACAGGTGTGAGCCACCGTGCCTGGTCACAACTTGCTTTTTTAAAACAGCTTTATTGAGATATAATTCTTATGTCATACAAATCACCAATTTTAAATGTACAATTTAATGTTTTTTTCTTTTTTTGTATATTCCCAGAGTTGTGCATCCATCAACACAATCAATTTCAGGACATTTTCATTACCCCAGAAAGAAATGCTGTTACCTTCTTAGCCATCAACCCCCAATCTCTCATCCCCTTCAGACCTTGGCAACCACTAATTTCCTTTCTGTCTCTGTCGATTTGTCTATTTTGGACTTTCTATATATGGAGTTCCACATATGGAATTCCATTTTAAAATGAAATCATTGACCTTTTGTGTTTGAGTTCTTCCACTAAGCATATCAGTTTTAAGTTTCACCCATGTTGTAGCATGTATCAGTTCTTCATTGTTGACACAGAGTATTTCATTGTGTGTATTCATTTCATTTATGTATTCATCAGTTGATGTGAATTTAAGTGGTTTCCACTTTTTGGCTATTATGAATAATACTGCTTTGATCATTCATGTATAAGTTTTCTGTGTGGACCTATGTTTTCATTTCTATATACCTAGGAGTGAAATTGCTGAGTCATATGGCAACTCTAAGTTTTTGAGAAACTGCCAAACCATTTTTGAAAGCTCTACCAGCAACTTGGATGGATTTGGAGTCGATCATACTCAGTGCTTTATCACAGAAACAAAGAACTGAGTTCCATATGTTCTCACTCATAAGCTGACCTTGAACAATTATAATGCTATAAGAAAGCAATTGGCAGTAGTGGGAAACTGTCAGGGGAGGAGGGGTGGGGTTGACAGTTGAGGAAAACTGCTAGGGGAGGGAGGGGCATACCTCATCAACAAGTGTACCTGCATGATCAATGTTTATATACCTAACCCTAAGTTGTACCCCACATCTCTAAAATACATAATAATAATTTTTAAAAAAGAAAGCTCTGCACTACTTGACATTCCTACCAGCAATGTATGATGGTTCCAATTTTACTGCATCCTTGCCAACTGTTACTACTGTCTATCTTTTTTATTATAGTCACCCTAGTGCGTGTGAAGTGGTGTCACCTTGTGGTTTTGATTTTCTTTTTCCCTGATAGCTAAAGATGTTGAGCATCTTTTCATGTGCTTCTTGGTCTTTTGCTTATCTTTGTTGAGGAAATATCTATTCAGAACTTATGTCTGTTTTTAATCGGGTCATTTGTCTTTTTTGTTATCGAGTTATAATTGTTCTCCGTAGATGCTAGGTACAAGCTTCTTATCAGATATATAATTTATGAAAATGTTTTTCCATACTGTGGGTTGTCTTCACTTTCTTAATGCCTTTGAAGCACAAAGTTTTATTTATTTATTTATTTATATTTTTTTGAGTCAGAGTCTCACTCTGTCTCCTAGGCTGGAGTACAGTGGCATGATCACGGCCACAGTAGCCTTCACCTGCTGGGTTCAGGTGATCCTTCTATCTCAGCCTTCCAAGTAGCTGAAACCACAGATGCACACCACCATGCCCGGTTAATTTTTTGATTTATTGTAGATACAAGGTCTTGCCAAGTTACCCAGGCTGGTCTCGAACTCCCAGAGTCAGGCAGTCCTCTTGCCTCTGCCTCCCAAGGTGCTGGGATTACAGACGTGAGCCACCATGCCCGGCCAGTTTATTATTTTAAAGTCCAGTTTAGCCAAATGTTGTGCCACATGACTATAGTCCCAGATATTGGAAGACTGAGGTGGAAGGATCCCTTGAGCCTAGGAGTTGGAGTCCAACCTGGACAACATGCTAAGACCCCAACTCTTTAAAAACCAATAAAATGCCAATGTATCTATTTTTTCTTTTGTTACTTGTGCTTTGGTTATCATATGTGTGAATCCATTGCCTAATCCCAGGTCATGAAGATTCATACCTGTTTTCTTCTCTAATACTGTTTTAGTTTTACCTCTTTCATTTAGGTCTTTGATCCATTTTGAATTAATTTTTTTTATGGTGTGAGTTAAGGGTCTAGCTTCATTCCTTTGGATGTGGCTATTCAGCAGTCCCATCACCATTTGTTAAACTGAATTGTCTTGGCTCCCTTATAGAAATTATCAGGGTAGGCCAGATGTGGTGGCTAAAGCCTGTAATCCCAGCACCTTGGGAGGCAAATGCGAGAGGATTGCCTGAGCATGGGGGTTTGAGACCAGCCTTGTCAATATAGTGAGATCTCGTCTCTACAACAAATTTAAAAATTAGCCAGGTGTGGTAGCGCTTGCCTGTCGTTCCAGCTACTTGGAAGGCTGAAGTGGAAGGATCACCTGAGCCCAGCAAAGTTAAGGCTGAAGTGGCCGTGAGAGTACTACTCCACTCCAGTCTGGGTGTCAGAGTGAGACTCCAACTCAAAAAAAAGAAAAAGTAGGCCAGGCTCAGTGGCTCAGCCTGTAATCCCAGCACTTTGGGATGCCGAGGCTAGTAGATTGCCTGAGCCCACGGGTTCGAGACCCACCTGGGCAACTTGGCGAGACCTCATCTCTACAATAAAAATAAAAAATTAGTCGGGTGTGGTAGTGTGCACCTGTAGTTCCGGCTACTTGGAAGGCTGAGGCGGAAGGATCAACCAGAGTCCAGCAGGTTGAAGCTGCAGTGGCCAGGAGCGTGCCACTGCACTCCAGTCTGGGCGACAGAGTGAGACTCCGACTCAAAAAAAAAAAAAAGTAATTATGAGGGTTTATTTCTGGACTCCCCATTTCAGTTCAGTTATCCATATGTCTTTCCTTATGCCAATTCCACATTGTCTTGATTTCTGTAGCTTTGTAATAAGTTTTGAAATCAGGAAATATGACTCCTCCAACTTTGTTCTTCTTGTTGAAGATTGTTTTGGCTATTTGAGTCCCTTGAATTTCCATAAGAATTTTAAGATCAGTTTGTTAATTTCTGCAAAGAGGTAAGCTGGTATTTTGATAGGGAAGGCACTGAATCTGTAGATCACTTTGAGGAGTTTTGCTATCTTAACATTAAACCTCCCACTCTATAAACATGGGATGTCTTTCTATTTATGTAGGTCTTCTTTAGTTTGTTTGTTTGTTTTTGTTTTTCAACAATGTTATGTAGTTTCCCAATGTAAAACTCTTAACTTTTTTTTTCCTTGAGTTGATGACTCACTCTGTTACCCAGGCTGGAGTGCAGTGTCACACTCATGGCCACCACAACCTGGACCTTCTGGGCTCAGGAGATCCTTCTGCCTCAGCCTTCCAAGTAGCTGGAACCACAGGCATGTACCACTACACCTGGCTAATATTTTTATTTATGGTAGAGACGGCGTCTTACCATGTTGCTTAGGTTGGTCTCGAACCCCTAAGCTCAGGCAACCCTCTCCGCCTCTGCCTCTCAAAGTGCTGGGCTTAAAGGCGTGAACCCCCACACCTGGCAACTTCTTTGATTAAATGTATTCCTAAGTATTTTATTTCTTTGATGCTAGTATAAATGAAATGTTCTTAATTTCATTCTTAGTTTTCTCCTTGTCAACATATAGAAGAAATACAGCTGGTTTTTGGATATTGATCCTGTATCCTGTAGCCTTGCTGAACATGTTTAGTCATTCTAATAGTTTTTGGGCAGATTCTTTAGAATCTTCTCTGTACAAAATTATGTCAACTGCAAATATAGGTAGCTTTACTTCCCCCTTTCCAATCTGGATGCCTTTTATTTCTTTTTCTGGCCTATTTGTCCTGGCTAGAATTTTCCAGTTCAGTGTTGAATAGACATGGTGAGAGTGAGCATCCTTTTCTTCTTCCTGATTTTTGACAGAAAGCATTCAGACTTTCACCATTAAGTGTGATGTTAGCTCTGGATTTTGCATAGATGCCCTTTATCTGGTTGAAGAAGTTTCCTTCTGTTTCTAATATCTCGAGTGTTTTTATTGTAAAGCATGTAATTTCTTTTCTCTCCCAACATTGTGAGATTTATCCATGGGTCACTATAGTTCATAATGTCTACTTTTCTTTTGTTTGTTTTTTAGAGGCAAGGTCTCTAAATTTCTGGTGGAGTACAGTGGTGCAAGCACAAATCACTGCAGCCTTAAACTCCTGGGCTCAAGCAATCCTCTTGCCTCAGCCCCCCAAGTAGCTGGGACTACAAGCATGTCTGGCTAATTTTTTTTTTTTTTTAGTAGACTTGCTATGTTGCCCAGGCTGGTCTTGAACTCCTGGCCTCAAGCAATCCTCCCAAAGTGTTGGGATTACAGGCATGAGCCACTGCACCCAGCAGCTATTACTAAAGGTGTTGCAGGGGAGATAGAACAGGAGGTTAAATCACATATCACCCCTCTTCTCTAATTAAATCTTCTTTATCTCTCTCAAGCCACCCTCCAAATGCCCCTACCACAACTCCCTGTACCCGCTCCTGCCCTGAGCAAACTCTCCTCTCTCATCCACAAGCTCATCACAAGACTTTTAGCAGAACAGAAACCCTCTTCCCTTTTATCCATCTGGAGACAAATATAAGTGTGTGGGAGTTTCAAAGAGTCCCTTGACTCTGCTTGGTGGGAAGAAGGTGGAGAAGCAAATCTTCCTGAAGGAGGGAGCATTTGAGCCCGGATTAGAAGAATGGGTAGGATGTTGCCAGGGAAGGGAGGAAACAGCTTGAGCAAAGGTCTCTCAGGCTGGGCCCTGCTATGAAATGAAGCTGAATTTAGCCCCTAACAAGGTCCAGGTAGCTTAGTCTCGATGGTTACTACAAGGATCTTCTACTCATATGACAATTGCACTGATTGGGTCGATAGACTCAATATGATTTCTGACCTCTAGAGTCCTGTCCAATATGGTAGCCACTAGCCACATGTGACTGTTTAAATGTAAATTAAGTACAATTAAATAGTGTTACAAATTCACATCCTCATTTGCACCAGATACATCTCAAGAGATCAATAGCCACACGTAGTTAGTGGTTACCCTATTGGACAGCACACCTGTAGAACATTCCATCATCACCCTGACATTTATTGGGCAGCTCTAGTATTAGAGGGAGGGAAGATGTAAAGAAGATGACTGAGAGGCTTGGGCCAGCCAGGTAAGTCCTGGATGAAGGCAGCCCGGCCTGGAGGTGAATGGGCTGGGTGCCCGTTCTGGCTCTGCTACCCCTAATTCTGTAACCTTTGGAAAATCACTTCCCCTCTCTGGTTTTCACGTTGTCAAGAAAATAAAATTGTTGGACAATGTAACCCAGACTGTAGATTATAGATTCTATGGTTGTTTAACCAGAAAGTGATATACTGAGGCTCCAGATGTAGAGAAAAGAGCCTTGGACTCAGAAGCAGGCAGTTGGTTTGGCCCAGCAGAACCATCACAGGCAAGTCACTTAACCTCTCTGAACTCCATTTCCACATCCATAGAAGTGGGGGAAGGGTACTGGGAGGAGGAATTGAGATGATTTAAAGGAAAGCATTCAGAGAAAAGACCAGAGTTAACAGGATGTGGCTAGCTCAGATAAAGTGAGAAAGTTAGCATAAACAAAGCTAAATGGGTTTGTTTGCTACAGGATTCCTTGGAACCTTTAATATGCTAATATACACAGTGGATCTCTAAGTGTGTTCCAACTGGATCTGACCACAGAACTCCTTTTTGAAAAAATTCTCCCAAGAAACGCTCAGTTATCAAATACAGGCATTAGTTATTGTGACATGGAGCACACTCGGGAATCGACATTGAAAGAGGATGGCATGCTTTCCTTGGCTACAGCCTGGACTGATGGTTATCACCCAGCACTGCCCCTGAAAAATGTCTGACCTGAGGAGGAATTTGAAAGATCAGAGTTAGATGACATCATAGAGATTGCCTGGAGTTCAGGCAGCCACAAGATGAAGCCAGAGACAGGAGGAACAAACATCTGGAGAAGGGAATAGGTAGCAGAGAGAACCTCCTGTTTGCTGAATGCAGATGCAAATTGTATGGCAGGCACTGACCTTGACATTTTCTTGGGCATCATCTGCCATCCTTGGAACAACTCCGAGAGGCGGATGGTATTATATCCATTTCATGGATGAGGAAACTGAAGTTCGAGATGTTAAGTCATTTACACACATTTAAACATGCAGTAAATGGCAAAGCTGGTATTTGAACCCGTTGCTGCCTGAGTTGACAGCCCATCATAGCCTAACCCTTTTGCCTCAGAGCGCCTAAAATGTCATGACCTTGGAGTTTTAAACCTGTAGGGGATAGGGTGGCAAACTTCCAGTACAATAAACTCAGTGTTGTCATCATCTGGCTTTTTTCTTATATCTATCTGAGTGAGCTCTTTTAAATGGAATGAGCTTAATCCATGATCCTCCCCCAGTCTCTCCAGCTTCCCATCAGAGATGATTCAAGAGGCCCCAAAACAGAACTAAAATCAGCTTTTCATCCTTACCACCTCCCACCCGTCAACTCCCCTGGGAATTGCCAGAATTTAAAGGGCCAGTCTGAAGCCTGAGATTTGGGTACTGGCTAGCAGGGTGGGAAGCAGAGGTACTGCAACCCAGGCAGGGATCGGGGACGTGGCATGGAACAGTGAGTTTTAAGAGTGTTGTGTGTCTTGATGGACTGTACAATCAAGTGCAATCAAAAGCAGTGGTACTGTTTAGTTTATTCATTTTTCATCTAACTCCTTTAAGGGCATTGAATCTTTGCCTCTGCAGCAGTCAGGTTCAAACAGCAAATAAAAACTCATGTAATGTCACTAGCATTTGGGAATTTAAAGACAGGATGGCAGCTTGGGGGCTTACAAAGAGAAAAGAAGGAAAAACATTGTAAGTACTGTGTACCCCTGATGGTTTCGACCAAACTTGAAAACAGGCATCTTCATTTGCTGTAAATTAGATTAACTCAGTTGCGATTACACATGAAATCTCTTGCTCCAGCAACATCTAACATTTGTTGGACATGTGTTGTAATCTTGCCTTTAAATACAACCACATGTATGACATTTTGTTTTCTCTTGGCCATTGGACTGGAAAACTATTAAGACAACATCTGCTTTGCTTTATGATTGAATCAGGGGCAAAGAGCAAGTCTCTATAGTGTCCTTCAGATCATGCCTGGGATATCAAGTTACAGCTGCTAACCACTTTCCCACTCCTTAAGAATCTGATCCTGAACGTGACTTTCTATTAGAAACCTCAGCCTCACTTACTGGAGGACGAAACTGCTTTCTGATCTTGCTTCCAGCATGTGAAGCAAGATCCTTTGTCCTGCTCCCTCATTATAGTAACCCCTTCTTAGTTTGTTTAAATAGTACTCAATTCCATTTGAATTTTTTTTTTTTTTTTTTTGAGTCGGGGTCTCACTCTGTTGCCTAGGCTGGAGCACAGTGACACACTCATAGCTCACTATGGCCTCGATCTCCTGCTCCTGCCTCAGCCTCCGTAGTAGCTGGGACTACAGGTGCATGACACCACACCTGACTAAATTTACTTTTTGTAGAGTCAAGATCTGGCTATATTGCCAAGACAGGTCTTGAACTCCTAGGTTCAAGCGAACCACCCACCTCAGCCTCCCAAAGTGCTGGGATTACAAGCATGAGCCACTGAGCCTGACTTTGAAATTATTTTTTTTTTCCATTTAGTTGTTTGTCTCTCCAACATGAGAATATATCCTCTGGGGGGGAGGGGGCAGGATCCATGTCTATTCCCCACACACTCCCATTCCTGTAGGACCAAGAACACTTAGTAGGCAACTCAATTAACTATTTGTTAAATAACTCACAGTGTTTCCCAATTGGGGTGGAGAATGAAGTAAGAGTGAACCATTTGTTGAGAAAGTTAATGACCTTGCAATCACTTTAATATCAAGAATCTCAGGGTGGTATCTAACTTATCTTTTCTTTGCTATTTATCTTCCTATGCCACCCCCACACTCCCCATCCTCTCTTTTTTTTTTTTTTTTTTTTTTTTTAATCAGTAGTTTTTATTATGGTTTTGGGGGGTACAGTTAAGGGTAGGTGTACAATGACGTTTCATTCAGGCACCCTGTAAATAAAAAGTGTTTTCCCATCCCCCGACAAATATTTGCTACTGTTAATCCCATCCCCCTCCCCCCCATAGTTTCCCAGTACCATCCGTGATTTTCTCATAGTATTGCATTGGATGTTCAAGGTCCATTATATGAGTGAGAACATGTGATATTCGGATTTTGGTTTTTGTGAGAGGTCACTCAGTATTATAGACTCTAGTTCCATCCAGGTTGCAGCGAAATTCATGATTTTGTTCTTTTTTATGGCTGCGTAGTATTCCATCGTGTATATGTACCACATTTTTTTAATCCAGTCCTCTTTTGATGGGCAGCATGGTTGTTTCCAGGTTCTTGCTATTGTGAACAATGCTGCGATAAACATACGTGTGCAGGTATCTTTTTTATAGAGTGATTTGTGTTCTTCAGGGTATATTCCCAGTAGGGGGATTGCAGGGTCATATGGAAGGTCAATTTTTAGAGCTTTTAGGAATCGCCACACTGCTTTCCACAGAGGTTGCACTAGTTTACACTCCCACCAACAGTGTAGAAGTGTTCCCTTTTCACCACACCCTCTCCAGCAGCTGTTATTTTTTGAGTTGTTGATAATTGCCATTCTGACTGGAGTTAGGTGGTATCTCAGTGTGGTTTTGATTTGCATCTCCCTGATGATTAGTGAGATTGAGCATTTCTTCATGTGTTTGTTGGCTGCTCGAATGTCTTCTTTTGTGAAGTGTCTGTTCATGTCTTTTGCCCATTTTATAATGGGCTGTTTG
>NW_007233350.1:24269-37710 GCF_000164805.1 Carlito syrichta | reverse complement strand
AGGCTCTGAATTTGTTCTATTTTGAAACAAGGAACTGATCTCTTGGGCAGTTTCCTCATCTTTTTCTGGTCACGCCCTTTGTCCCATGACTGAATCAGGGTAGAGTTGGATGCCTGAGACTTGACTGACTGCATCATGATTACAGAACTAAATATTTTATAAAATGTAAAGGTATATCATAAATTTTTGGCATCCTCAAGAGGTAATTTGCAAATATTTGTAAGAAAAGTTCTATGATTTGTTTTAAAAATAATTTAGTTAAGTTTTAATTGCATAATTAATGCAAAATATATTTTAATATTTATAAATATACTTTTGTGTTTTCAACATGAGCTTCACATATGTGTTTCTGAGATGAACTCCTGAAGCACCTGATGCAAATACTTAAACTTTATAAATTAAATCAAACTGTAGAAGAATACCTACAAAAGTATACTCTGTTTTACCTTTTGCTATTTTTGCACATGTCTGGAAATATTCTATATTCTACAAATGGAAATCATCTTTTGTTGAACCAATCTACTTGCTGGACACAATGAAGGATTAGCCATTTTAAAAAGTATCATTTTTCTGACACTACCAGAAAAAAGAGTTGCAAATAACTTGACTGGCATTTTTTATCACTATTTCCAGGAAAATACAAATTAAAATCTATTTTTCAGAGAATTACTATCCCTCCCTTCAAATAATAAACATTTTATTACTAAAAGACTGTTAATGTCAATGAAGAGAAAGTCATTTTTATCTTTGTGTCAAAGTAAATCATTTGTTTTGTAAAAAAAATTCTGTATAATTTAAATGGATTTCACAGCGCAAACAGAAAAAAATCGGTTTTGAGAATACTAAACTTTAAAAAATTATTATATTTAAGATCCAATTGAAAAGAGAAAACAGTATGGTGATCAGGGTCTTCTGAGTAACATCCACACTGGTCAAGATTCACATGGCCCCATGCCATAGGCTAAATGTTTGTGTCCCCCTCCAAATTTATATGTTGAATCCTAACCCCCAAGGTAATAGATGGAGTAAGGGCCTTTGGGAAGCAATTAGGTCAAGAGGGCAGAGCCCTTATGAATTAGATTAGCCTTTATAAAGGAGACCCTAGAGAACTTCTTTCTTCCTTCCACTGTTTGAGGTCACAGCAAGAAGTTTTTTAAGAATCAGGAAGTTGCCAGATCCTTGATCTTCTACTTCCCCGTCTCCAAAGGTGTGAGAAATAAGTTTCTGAATTTAATAAGCTATCCAGTCAATGGTATTTTGTTATAGCAGCCTTAATGAACTGACAATTACAAGAACTTTGCTCTTCCTTTGGTGAAATCTGTTACAGCTATTTTTACAGTACATTTAAAAAGAATCAAGGAAGCATATGGCCTTTGGAGACAGGTGTGGTAACAGTCTCTGGTTCCTTTACATGTGTGCTATCTAGACTTTGGCAAATTAATTACCCTCCCTGAGCCTCAATTTCCCAATCTATAAAAATGAGCATAACAATCACTTCTTTAAGAGGGTATGAATATTAAAGAAAAGAATGTACACAGTTTCCAGCAGAGCAATAAGCACACCATAGGATTTTTGAGAGCTTTCTTCCCTTCCCCTCCCTTCCAAGCCCTGCTCGTTTCCCTCCCTTCACTGTTGGAGAACTGCAGCCAAGGAATATTCAGTGCCTAAAGTCATTTTGGTGTTTGTTAGATCTATGAAGATATTCCCATTTTCACTCTTGACATTGGAGATGTGTGCTTTCTCTCTCCTTTTCTAAATCAGTCTGGCTAGGGGATTACCAATTTTGTTCATCTTTCTTAAAAACCAAGTTTATATGATGTTATTAATTTCTCTTGTCATCGCTTTTCTATCTTATTATTTATATTATTCCATACTTATTATTTGTTTCTTTCTACTTACTATAAGTATACTTTGCTCTACCCTAAGGTGAAAACTTTGAACACTGTTTTTGTTTGTTTGTTTGTTTTGAGTTGGAGTCTCACTCTGTTGCCCAGACTGGAGTGCAGTAGCCACTCCCGGCCACCACAGCCTCGACCTGCTAGGCTCCAGTGATCCTTCCACCTCAGCCTTCCAAGTAGCTGGAATTACAGGCATGCGCTACCATGCCCAGCTGATTTTTTGATTTATTGTAGAGATGAGGTCTCGCTGCCCAGGTGGGTCTCGAACCCACAGCTTCAGGCAATCCACTCACCTCAGCTTCCCAAAGACGTGGGATTATAGGCTGAGCCACCGAGCCTGGCTGAGCACTGTTTTGAGTCCCTTTTTTTCCCCTAATATGAACATTTACACTAAGTAGTGCTTTAGCTGCTCCTCACAAATTTTATGTGGTTTTTGGATCATTCAATTTATAATATTTTATAATTTTCCTTTTGATTTCTTCTTTTACCCATAGTTGCTTAGAAATGTATTTTTAATCTCTGAATGTTTGGGTATTTTTCAGGTAGCTTTTAAATATTTAATTTAATTCCACTGTGGTGAGACAACATACCATGTCAAATTTCCAACATTTAAATTTTATTAAAACATGTTAGTGGTATCACATGTGGTTGAAAATTCCCTGTGCACTTAAAAAGAATGTGTGTTCTGCAGTTCTTTTGTTGTAGCACTGAGTTGCCATCTGGTATCTTTTCCTTTCAATATGAAGAATTTCCTTCGGTATTTTTTATGGTACAGGCCTAATGGTAGTGAATTCTTTCATTTTTTAGTTCATCTAAAAAGCTCCTATTTTTTCCTTCATTTGTGAAGGACAGCTCAGTTGAAAATAGACTTCTGGATCATTAGTTTTTTTCCTTCCTGCCTTTTAAAGGTGCCCTTCTATTGTCTTCTGACTTCCATGGTTTCTGAAGAGAAATATGCTATCATTTGGAGTGCTGCTCTGTGTATGCATTTTTTAAATCTAGCTACTATCTTTGTTTATAGATTCTATCTGTGTCTTTAGATTTCTCTCCCCTCCTGTGACTTCAATTTCAACATGGTCTTTGCAACAATATTAATATAGTGTAGTTGAGGACCTTTCTTGTCAGCATTTAGCTAAATGTGAAAAATTTAAAAGCCAGCATTAACCAGTTGTTTTTTTTTTAAAGCTAATTCTGAAGCCGGGCTTGGTGGCTCAGCCTGTAATCCCACACCTTGGGAGGTGGAGGTGAGTGGACTGCCTGAGCCCATGGGTTCAAGACCCACCTGGGCAACTTGGTGAGACCTCATCTCTACAATAAATCAAAAAATTAGCTGGACATGGTAGCGCATGCCTGTAGTTCCAGCTGTTTGGAAGGCTGAGGCAGAAGGATCACCGGAGCCCAGCAGATCGAGGCTATGGTGACCAGGAGTGGTCACTGCACTCCAGTCTGGGTGACAGAGTGAGACTCCACTCAAAAAAACAAACAAACAAACAAAAAAGCTAATTCTGCATTGAATCTTTGTTAAATGAATGCTGAACCAGTGATTAAAATAACAGGAAAATATAAATTAAATACTAACAAATATAACATTTATCTATAAAACTAAAACATAACTAATTTTTTATAGTTAATTTTGTAATTATATAAATCAACACTAGCTACATTTCTATTACAAATTCTAGTGTTATTCAAAATATGGTATTATAAAAAAGACTTTTTAAAGTGCTACAATATTTAAAAAAGTAACAACATAAGAAAGTTAAGTCATTTATACATGGCATTTTTGTCTTCTCTAGTTCAATTTTTCTACTTTTATCTGCTCTATAAGCTATCTTGCAGGTATTGTCAGAAGTACATGTTTCTATCCTCATATTTAATTTATTAAAAACATGATTGCATTCATTTAAGGAACAAGAAGTTCCCTGAGGCAAGAGAACAGTGAAGGTGGCAGAGTATTCAAAAATAAGGTTAAAAACAAATGAAATTCTGCACGGCTCAGTGACTTAGGCATGTAATCCCAACATTTGGTAGGCCAAGGTGAGAGGACTGTCTGAACCCAGAAGTTCAAGACCAGCCTAGGCAGCATAGCAAGACCTTGTCTCTACAAAAAAAAAAAAAAATTAGCCAGAAGTAGTGGCACTCGTCTGAGGTCCCAGTACCTCAGGAAACTGAGCCCAGGAGGTTGAGGCTGCAGTGAGCTATGATCATGCCACTGTACTCTAGCCTGGGTGACAGAGTGAGACACAAACACACACACACACACACACACACACACACACAGAGAATAAGTAAAATTCTGACACATGCTCCAACATGGATGAACCTTGAGTCATATGTGAAATCAAAGAAGCCAGGCTCAGTGGCTCAGCCTGTAATCCCACACCTTGGGAGACTGAGGTGCATGGATTGCCTGAGCCCATGGGTTCGAGAGCCTCCTGGGCAACTTGGTGAGACCTCATCTCTACAATAACTCAAAAAAATTAGCCGGGTGTGGTAGCGCATGCCTGTAGTTCCAGCTACTTGGAAGGCTGAGGCAGAAGGGTCATCAAAGCCCCAGCAGGTCAAGGCTGTGGTGGCCGGGAGTGGCCACTGCACTCCAGTCTAGGTGACAGAGTGAGACTCCATCTCAAAAAAAAAAAGAAAAAAGAAATCAAAGAAGCCAAGCAAAAAGGACAAATATAATCACTTATACGTGGTATTTAAAGGATCAAATTCATAGGGAACGATCAAAGTAGAGTGATGGCTACAAGGGACGCAGGGAAAAGGACAGGAAGTTCATGTTTAACAAGTATAGACTGACTTCCAGTTGGGAAAGATGAAGAAAGTTCTGGAGATGAATGGGGCAGAGGTTACACAACAATGTGGATGTAGTTAATGACACAGAACATTAAATTTAAAAATGGTCTAGTTAGTAAATATCACACATATGTAGTTACAAGGAAAAAAGATACGAGGTGCTGGCATGTCACAATATGGATAGACTTTGAAAACAGCATGCTCAGTGAAAGAAGCCAGACACAAAGGGCCACATACTGTGAAAATCCACTTATGTGGAACAGCAGAATAGGCAAATCCACAGAGAAAGAAGGTAGATTAGTGGTTGCCAAGAATGGGGGGGATGGGGAGCACTGAGTTTCCTCTGGAGGTCAGGAAAATGTTCTGGAACTAGATTGATGGCTGCATGACACTGCCAGTATACTGAATTCCACTGAATTATATACCTTTTACAAGTGGTGAAAATGACCGTGCCTTTGGGAGGCTGAGGTGAGTGAATTGCCTGAGCCTGCGGGTTTGAGACCTGCCTGGGCAACTTGGCGAGACCTCCTCTCTGCAATAAATCAAAATGAGCCGGGCGTGGTAGCACACTCCTGCAGTTCCAGCTACTTGGAAGGCTGAGGCAGAAGGCTTGCTGGAGCCCAGCAGGTTGAGGCTGAGGTGCCCGGGAGTGGCCACTGCAATCCAGTCTGGGTGACAGAATGAGACTCCAACTCAAAAAAAAAGAAAATGGCAACATTTTTACCAAGTAAACTTATCCCCAAAAATACTCAGCTGTTACATTATTTCCACTTCCTCGTGCATAGGACTTGTCCCTCAGAGGACACAAAGCCAAGTTAAACCCTGCATGAACACTGACTATTTCACTAACGTTTGGGCCCAAAACACAAGATTATGAGGGAAATCATTCTTGAATGTAAACTAGTGGCTTTCATGTTTGGACAGCAAAGCAAGTAATGGAGCCTTGAAATTGACCTTGGGAAGATAATCACCCCATGGACAGATAGATTTCAGTCCCTCATACTCGTCTCTCAAAAAGTACATGCAAGTTACAGCCTTTATGTTTTCAAGTTTGCAAAATTCATCTCAATCACAGACCACTTTGGAAATCTCACCTCTGTCTCTGTGCTACAGATGAAGAACATAATGTAGGAGGGGCCGTGATTCAAGTCTGTAACCAAAGATCATGGGATGACCATGGAATCAGACAGGCCCTGAACTAAGATGTCAAGAATGTATGAGTTCTCATCACATTCATAAAGTATTATTAGAGCCAATTCATTTCAAGTGTTAAGGTTTGGCTAGCAATTCTTTCTTTTTTGTTTTCTAATTGTTGTGAGATTTTCAGAGTTTTTTGGTTTGGGTTTTTTTTTTTTCATTTTTATTTTAGTTTCAGGTATACACATGCATTGGATGGATGGACAACAATATGTTTGTTTATTCACCTGTTGATGGACACTTTGGCTGCTTTCACCTTTTGGCAATTGTAACGAACACAGGAGTACAAATGTCTGTATGAGTACCTGCTTTCAGTTCCTTTGAGATAGATACCAGAAGTGGAATTACTGGGTCATTTGTGAACTCCATGTTCAATCTACATAGATTAGTGGCCATATTGTTTTACACAGTGGCTGCATCATTTTAATATTTTCTTCCTTATTTAGGGATAAATAATATGTTTCTGATACATCACATTTTGTTTATCTATTCATCTCTTGATGGACACTCAGGTTGTTTCCAACTTTTGGGTATTGTGACAAATGGCCCTATAAATATTTATATACTAGTTTGTGTTGGAATACCTGTTTTCTTTCGCAGTAAAACCAGTCTTTACTTAACATTGTCAATAGGTCCTTGGACACTGCTACTTTAAGTGAAATGATTTATAATAAAAACAACTTTACCGCAGGCTAATTGATATAAACAAGAGTTAAGTTCCTAGAGCATATTTCTGGGCAGAGAAATATCACCAAACCTCTAAATAAATACCAAAGCATCTCTAATATTAAACATTGAAATGACTGTGAGCTCTCTATTCATTTAAGAAGAAGTAGTAAAACCAAGTAGCCTCATTCCTTACTCCATTATTCCAGTTTAGGGTTCCACGTGGCCAGAGTGTATCTCAGAAGCTCAAGGCGCAAGGCAGTAACCAACCCTGGACAGGACAACATTCCATCTCAGGAAGCACTCTCACACACCCACATTCACTCAGACTGGGACAATGTAGACACACCCATTCACGTAACGTGTACATCTTTGGGAAGTGGGGGGAGACCAGAGTATCCTGAGGAAACCCACGCTGACAGGGGAGAGCATGCAAACTCCACATACATGGTAGACAGTGGCCCTGGCCAGGAATTGAGTTTTTTCCATCAATATTATAACAAAATAACATTGAATGAAATGACGTTATTCAAGGACCTGCTGTACATACCTAGGAATGCTATCATTG
The DNA here is from genome assembly GCF_000164805.1 of Carlito syrichta. Lineage (NCBI taxonomy): Eukaryota > Metazoa > Chordata > Mammalia > Primates > Tarsiidae > Carlito > Carlito syrichta. Next base: position 30,585 of record NW_007233350.1, on the reverse strand, counting down.
ATTGATACAGTAATTCTATTTTTATTTGAGGCAATGTCAAACAATGTTACACAAAAGTTGCACCATTTTATATTCCACCTACAATGTCTACGGGTTGGAATTTCTCTGTGTCCTTGCCAGTACTTGTTATTTTTAATTTTGGTTGTAAACTTCTTAATGTATATGAAGGGGTAACTCATAAAGTTTCAATGTGCATATCCATATAGTAATAATACTGGTCATCTTTTCATGTGCTTTTTGGCAATTTGCATGTCTTTTTGGCAAAGTGTATATTCAAGTTCTTTCTACATTTTTTTTTTAACTGGGCTGTTAGTCTTTTGTTATTGAGTAACAGAAGTTCTCTATTGTGGATAACAGGTTCTTATCAGATATACAAATATTTTCTCCCATTCTGTGGATCATCTTTTCACTTTCTTGATAGTGTCTTTTGATGCACAAAAGTTCTTAGTTTGAGGTAATTTTCCTTTAGTTGCTTGTGCTTTCAGTGTCAGATCAAAGAAACCTCTGCTGAATCCAAGGTCATGAAGATTCATCCCTATCATTTCTTCAAGAGTTAATATTTTTACCTCTTATATTTAGACCTTTGAACCACTTTGAGCTCATTTTTCTATGTGGTGTAAGGAAAGGGTACAATTTTACTCCTCCAAATGTGAGTAATCAATGGTCAAACACCATTTGTTTTATTTAATGATCTCAGTCCTTGTCAAAAACCAATTGACCATAGAGGTGTGGATTTATTTTGGACCTAGAAATTCAGTTACATTGATCTCTATGTATATCTTTGTGCTAGCATCATGCAGTTTTCTCCTAATTTGCAGTCAGATTTGAAATTGAGAAACACGAGCCTCCAAGTTGGCTTTTCTTTAGCATGACTAATTTGGCCACTTGGGATCCCTTAAAATTTCACATGAGTGTTAGGACTGGCCTGCCCACTTCTGCCAAAAGGATGTTGGGATTTTCATAAAAATCGCAATGATTTTGTAGATTGTTCTGTGTCGTGCTGCCATCTAAAAAACGATTACATCTATATGAACATAAGATGTCTCTACATTTATTAAGGCTGTCTTGAATTAATTTCAGCAACTTTTGTAATTTTCCTCGTCCAAATCTTACACTTGGTTAAATATATTCTTAAGTATAGTATTACTGTTTATTATTTTTTACACAGAATTGTCTTCTTAATTTTACTTTCATATTGCTTATAGCTAGTATATAGAAGTAAAATAGATTTTGGTGTATTGAAAAAAAAAAGGAGCCAGGCTCGGTGGCTCAGCCTGTAATCCCATGCCTTTGGGAGGCTGAGGTGAGTGGATTGCCTGAGCCCGCGGGTTTGAGACCCGCCTGGGCAACTTGGTGAGACCTCATCTCTACAATAAATAAAAAATGAGCCGTGCATGGTAGCATGCACCTGTAGTTCCAGATACTTGGAACGCGGAGGAGGAAGAATCACCAGAGCCCAGCAGGTCGAGGGTGCGGTGACTAGGAGCGGCCACTACACTCCAGTCTGGGTGACAGAGTGAGACTCCAACTCAAAAAAAAAAGAAAAAGAAAAGAAAAGAGAGAAGCAAACCAAAGCAAAGGAAAGAAGGCTAAGAGGGAGAGCTATCCAGGCTATGGTAAGGAGTTAAGCTTTCATCATGAGGATGATGGGATACTCTGCTAAAACAAGGAAATGCCATGACCTAACTTGCATTTCTAAAAAGCCATTCCAGCTACTTTCCAGGAAACACTTGTGAGAAAAAACTAATAGTTTAGGGAAGAAAGTTGGGGGTTTTGACTTAGGAGATAGAAGTAGTAAGTGAAGTAATCAGATTAGAGAGATATATACACACTATATATATAATAAATATACATATAATATATATAAAATAAAATAAATATGAGAAATATATTTATATATACTTTTTTTTCAGTTGGAGTCTCACTCTGTCACTCAGGATGGAGTGCAGTGGCACACTCACAGCCACCACAACCTTGACCTGCTGGACCCAGATGATCTTTCTGCCTCAGCCTTCAAGTAGCTGAAAATACAGGCACAGACCACCACACTCAGCTAATTCTTTTGACTTATTGTAAAGACAAGGTCTCGCCAAGATGCCCAGGCTGGCCATGAATCCCTGGGCTCCAGCAATCCTCTCACTTCTGCCTCCCAAAATTCTGGAATTACAGGCATAAGCCACCATGCCCAGCTAGATTTGGTTATATTTTTAAAGTAAAGCTGGTGCTGGTAGATTGAATGCAGGGTATACAGGAAAGAGAGGCATTAATGAGGCCTCCCTGACTTGAACTATTAACTGAGGTAGTGAACACTGGGAAAATAGTAATAAGTTTGGATCTTTTTTAAAAAAAAGATACTTATCAGACAGCCAAATGGAGACATAAAGTACACAAAAGGAAATTTTTTAAAATTGAAAAATAATCCCTATACTTAAAAATAACAAGCATCTGCTAACATTTCCTTTGAAACTAATTAGATAAATTTGAAAAATAACTTTCTCCAAGTAATTTTTCCAAAATGACTTTATATAAATATAAATATCTCAAAAATCAAATAGAAATACAGTGTAAAACAAGAGTCCCCACTGATCATAGTCATTTGACATCCAAATCTTTCTCTGAATAACATAAAAATTATCTCCAAATACAAGTAGTAACATGTGAGATAATATTTTTCATCCCTAAAAATATTCAATTAAATTTTCTACTATAGCAAGTCAAGATGCTATGTAAACTGACCAACTATACCAAGTGACAAATTAGCTATTTATCACTTAACATCATAAATGCTCAGCATTTTACAAAATTTACTATTATCTCCATAGTTTGTTCATTCCTTAATCTCTTAGCAGGTAATCAGAACAATTTAATAATTATTATATTTCACCTTCTGATATACTTGGTGGCTTAACTTTTTCAAAGAAGAGAGTCAACATTATACTATATTTAACCCTGAAAGTACTCACAAAACCAGTTAAAAGGTGACTGTTTTTTGCTTAAATTTTAGACTTTACAATAAAATTTTATATGCAACCATATTGTTTAAAATAGCTTGCCAGAACCTTAAGAAGAACAATACAAAGAAACTTCCCCTTCCCACCAAAAGAAATTGGAAAGCTATGGAAATAAGTGAATTTGCTTTTCAATAATTCCTTAGCAATAGAGGGTTAGCCCATTACTGTTTTGAGAAAACAGCTTTGCACTTTTTCACTAGAATTTTAAAATGCTGAGATCTACTTAAAGATATGTTCTGACCCCTTAAGCAAAAGACACTTAGCCATGAATGCTCCCTACACCTCTACACCAGCTCCTAAGCTTCCCAGTTACTATACATTTCTCAGCCATTCCATATGTGAACAAAGACCAGGCAATGAAAACAATGTCCTTAAGTCTCAGGGTAATTTGTGAAAAGACTGCATTGTCACAATTATTTAAGAAAAAAAATACACAAACTCATGCATATATGCATATAAGCTTGTAATATAATAAAAGTTAGTTTAAAGACCTTAAGAGAAAGTATGGAGTATATAACATAACACTTCTGGGAGTTTCAGCCTTAGGCAGTCAAACACGATGGCAGTATTTTATGAACTGAAGATTGTCTGGGGAGGGGTATTCACACAGAAGGCGAGTACTCATTATTCTAGTTTCTTCTGGAAGTAGTATCCTTATTTACCTTATTTTAAACACATATTTAAAGTCATATTTATTTGCTTCTAAATCTCTATTTTCCATGAGATCTTGCTCTTGCTAAGTGGGTTTTTCTCGAGGCATTTTTCCAAAGCATGAACCCCTAAGTTGATGAATAGTATTCTGGTATGTCACTAAACAAAATGTATGGATACCTTGGGGCCTTTAATAATATAATTTAATGTAATAAAAATAAAGTTTTCTGGAAGAATAAAATGAAACAATTAACAAATCTCCCTAGTCTCCCTCAATTTGCGATTAAAGAACAATGCAATTTGCCCCTTTAGCAATTACTTCAGAAGACCAAACTTGTGAAAATTAAAAGTTGTTATTCATAGAATGGGTCATTTTTTCATTCACTGGAGCAGGTAAAAGTACACAACATATTAAGTAATGTGCATAACACCAACTAACCACCAAAAATTGGGAGAAAAAACTTTTAAATTAATTTAAATACATTTAGGGATTATCAGTGTTTTAAAACTATTAAGGATTATTTCATTTCCAACACAACAAATAGCAAGTCACTCAATGACTCCCAAGTAGTATATCGCTAACTAAAAATAAATTACACAAGCAAACAAGCAGCAGCAGCCATTGGCAAAAACAAAACAAAACAAAAAGAAACAAAAATCTCATCTTAATTTTTTCTTCAATGTTACATTCAAAAGAAATGATCACCAAATAAAATAATAGCATTTATATTCTTGACTTTTTAAAGTTCTTGAACATGAAGACATCTAAATTTGATTTCCAGAAATTGCTACACAGTCCTAACTTCATTGTCACCAGTCCTTTACTTAAAATGTAATTGTACAAGATAGTGGTTGAGATATTCCCATAAAGTAGCATAAGCAGTCATTTTACATTCTAGTTTATATGGAACAACCTCAGTTTATGACTGCTTTCCCAATTTGGAAGATAAAATAGTTGGTCGCTGTTTTTCTACTATGAGCTCAGACTCTCTGATTCTGTGACAAACTTCCTGCTTAGGCAAATAAATAAGAATTTAGGAGCTTGGTGGAAATGGGAACAAAGTTTTTAATAATTGGACCAGGAAAAATGGGTCAAATTTTCCTACTCTCTACCAGTTCACATCTCTTTAGCCTGACATGGAAGCTGAAACCTTATGGTCGCTTACTGTATATTTCTGAACATTTTTTCTACAGATGAAAGTACACAAATGCAAATCTCAGGTCTATTTGACATTGAGATACCCAAAGCCTCATGAAAACCAAAGCAAATATAATAAAATAACTTAAAATGCTTGACTGGCACATACCATGAAAAGGTAAACATTCTAGGTGACTGCATAAAAGTTTATTGTCACCAAAACAAATAATAAAAGACCTTCGATTTTATCAATGAAATACTTAACAATTGGATAATGCTACACTACTAGTTTCATAGTTGTAAATCTGAAGACCGTCAACAGACAAACTAATAGTTACCTGACAAGCCCACCTGTCCTCCCCCAACTCAAGAGAAGCATTCATGTGCATATAACATGGAATTCTATCCTCTTAAAAAAACATTATTTCAGCCGTGCTCAGTGGCTCAGCCTGTAATCCTGCGCCTTTGGGAGGCTGAGGTGAGTGGATTGCCTGAGCCCACGGGTTCGAGACCCGCCTGGGCAGGCGAGACCTCATCTCTACAATAAATCAAACAATTAGCCGGGCGTGGTAGTGCATGCCTGTAATTCCAGCTACTCAGAAGGCTGAGGTGTAAGGATCGCCGGAGCCCAGCAGGTCGAGGATGCGGTGGCCGGAAGCGGCCACTGCACTCCAGTCTGGGCGACAGAGTGAGACTCCAACTAAAAAAAAAAAAAAAACACACATTGTTTGAAGACCAAGAGTTTACCCCTGAGGAAAATAATTTATTAGAAGGTAGCAAGTGAGACAAAGAAATCTTTTCAATTGAGATAAAACGATGATGGAGCTAGAGATTACACTGCTTTAGATGATTAACTAAATGCTTCTTCATCAATAAATAAATAATATTTTTTCCTAATGTTGACTGTCAAGGCAAGTAGTGAGCAAAGTCATACAAAATAAACTTTTAAGTGAAGAGATTCTAGCAAATCTCTCCAAATAGCATAACCAACGTTTCAAAATAAGACTTTTTTTTTTTTAGGACATTTATTCTAAAGGAAAACGTTGAAATTGGGCTTACTCCAAGGAAAAACTATTTTAAAACATTTCATAGATCCGCACCTATTTTTTTCTTTATTTCAGATGGAAAAACGTCTTTTTAAGTAATGTGTCATACTGACCCCTCATTATCCTCTCAGAAGCCTATGCTAGCTATGATATCCTAGGAACAATTAGCAACATAGGCAAAAACATATCAGTAAATGTTAATTCATATATTCTTTAGGTTAAAAAAGCAATGTAAGCCAGGTTAAGTGGCTCAGCCTGTAATCCCGCGCCTTTGGGAGGCTGAGGTGAGTGGATTGCTTGAGCCAGCGGGTTTGATACCCGCCTGGGCAGCCAGACCTCATCTCTACAATAAATCAAAAAATCAGCCGGGCGTGGTAGCACGCGCCTGTAGTTCTGGCTACTTGGAAGGCTGAGGTGGAAGGATCGCAGGAGCCCAGCAGGTCGAGGCTGCGGTGGCCGGAAGCGGCCAC
>NW_007233350.1:13826-24188 GCF_000164805.1 Carlito syrichta | reverse complement strand
CTCAGCCTGTAATCCTGCGCCTTTGGGAGGCTGAGGTGAGTGGATTGCCTGAGCCCACGGGTTCAAGACCCGCCCAGGCAGCGAGACCTCATCTCTACAATAAATCAAAAATCAGCCGGGTGTGGTAGCACATGCCTGTAATTCCGGTTACTTGGAAGACTGAAGCGGAAGTATCGCCGGAGCCCAACAGGTTGAGGCTGTGCTCGCCGGGAGCGGCCACTGCACTCCAGTCTGGGCGATAGAGTGAGACTCCAACTCAAAAACAAACAAACAAAAACAAAACAAAAAAAAGCAATGTAAGGAGAATTAACCTCCTTTACACACACACACACACACACACACACACACGCAAAGAGGCATCCTCTATACTGATAGAAAATCCACTTTAAAAATGCTTTTAAAAGAATATTAATACAATTATTTTTAATGAACCACATGAGGGGAAAAAAGATTTGCCTACATCCAAACTCATTTCTTAATTTTTATCCAATATTACAAGACAGGTCTATTTCTTGCTTACTAAGATGAAGAAAGCTTTCACAAGTACAAGCTACCCAAAATAATGTTTAGTTTGTCCACAGTTTTGCTGCGATGAACCACATGCTCACCAAGACTGGCATGGAGAACAATATCAGGACAGGCAAAGAAAAAGGAAGAAGTAGAGGGAAGCAGGAAGGGAAGTAGAAAGGAAGAGAAGGGGGAAGAAAGAATACTCTCATTCTCAGAATGGGTACAAGGACATCCACGTAGCAGGCTCATTACTGAGGACTTAGCTTTACCAATGGCACTCTGGCTGTCATGACTTAGTATAAATATAGGTTCATCAAGGTCCCATTTTTGCAAAATACATGAGTTTTATTAAAATGGATACTGCATTTAATTTGTTAGGCAAATTGATGCTTCATCTATAATTAGACATTCCATCATATTAGAAGACTACTTTATCAACATGTATGCAGTAACTCATTATATTAATTTCCCTAAACTATGTCTCTGGAACTGCCATAAGAAAAACTGGTTTTAATAAAACACAGGATTATGTGGTGTTGAATGATTACTCCCAAAATACATTCAAGTGGGTCTGCTATGCACACTTACATAGAAATCTGCACACGGAAAAGCTCATGGTTAAAAACTAAAGCATAAATTTAGTGTCAGGGTGCAGAGGCAAGAGAGTCTTTGGTAGTGAGCTGAAAAGTTATGACTGAGTTTCAACTCCTTTAACTGCTAACATAAACTAGAGTTAACCATTGGCATCAAAAATAAAGACTGTCAGGACAAGGAGAAAGATGGCATACGTGATGTTAGAGCATTTGAGAACACAAGCCATCTCAGGGAACACCAAGACCTTGTCTTACTCTTTATGAAAGCACCTACAATACAGGCATGTGAGTATTTCACACTATTGCTTTTTGAAGCTGGAAACTTAAAACAGATCCTGGAAAGAAACCCAAAAGAGTGGTGATTAAAAGAGCAAATGTGTCCTATCAAGACCAGAAATTATCAGGATTTTGTACACAGTGGCATGATTATAATCATAAATTATATAAATGTGGGTTCTGAAATGTCAGTCACCAGAAGAACTTTTGAAACATAAATATTTAGACCCCTCACTATTAAAAGTCAGGAATTTTACCTCTTTTAACTAATAATTTTGATAAAGACAAGCATATTCTTTGTGCCATCTGAAATGTAAGACTATCTTAAATAGTAAATATCATTACCAGATATTCCAAAGGATTAAAACAAAGCATGTCTCTTCAAAGGGATAACGAAGTAAAAAATAAAGTCCCTTCTTTAACTTAAACTTGAAAGTAAATAATCAAACATTCAACACTTCCTAATCAAATGCAAATTTTCAGACATTTCTGCAAATTAAAATGACATCTTGAACATGAACATTAATATTGATAGATTTGAAAACTCAAAACAGTTAGGAACTAGATGATTTCTGCTTACAGCCTTCATTTACAACAGCTTGTTTTTTGCGATAAGTGCTGATTGTAATTTGTCTTAATTTTCAGACGTGTTTACATTCAAATTGAGCAGAAAATTTATGAGTAGTCATGAATCTCTATTTTAGTGTCTATTTTAGACTCGACCATGTTCTGGTGAGCTGTAAATTCATTCATGAAAAGAGATGATGGCCTGTATAATAAAACACAAACTAATTTGATCTATAAATTTAATTACCCTGAATTACCAAACTAAAATGAGCTATCAAATATCATCAATTTCATGGTCTGCCACGGGCATGACAAATCTACTGAGAAAGTTAGTTGTACTTCCAAGCGGCAGACCAGTCTGTTACTGATTGTGACTACCATGCTGAAAATAGACTGCTAACAATTCTTGGCAAATATAATATGCTTCTTCGTATTCACCCAAAATGTAGAGCATGTTGGCCAGGAGGATTTGCCAGGTCATAGATATATTCTCTGCTGTCGTTCATGTACAAAAGTTTAAAAAAAATTATTATAGTATGACAATTTTTCAGACAAGGTTTTTTATTTCAAAAAGATATATCTTGAACCGCCATAAATAATTTCACATCAAATAAAAAAACAAAACATTTTAAGTCTATTATAATTTTATTCAAGGATACAACCAGATTTCAAGGATCATTGCATTGAATGAAAACTACAACTCCTTAGGTTCTAAAAAACAGTTTAAATGTACCAAATCCTAGAAATCACTGTAACTTTTTAAAGAAAGATATGGTTTACTCCAGAAAGTCAATTCTACTAGTTTGTCTATTCAGTCTATAAAACTGTGCTGGTAAATATATATGTGTCATCCTTAGTCACCTAGAAAATTATGAGGGACACAAAAGCATCCCCAGTTTATTAAGAAAAAAAAAAAACATTGTGGAAAGAACACTAAGTAGAAAGGTAAAGGACAGTAGCATATAATATCAGTGCCCATTTCTGAAATTAACTCAATGCAAAACTAACATCATTTCTTGGTCAACAAATTAGAATGACAAATTATAAAGGGCAACCATGCAGTCTTGCAGTTTTTGTGACTAAATCTATATATACAAGATAAACAAACAAAAATATCACCCTCTGTCCAAGAAGTCGCTGCCAACAGTGATGCCTGGGGATGAACCATTCACTTAAATTATTTTTTGAGTACCTACTTAATGACAGGCATGGTTCTAGGCACTGGGCTTGCAGGAGTGAACAAGTCAGACCCAGGCCTTGCTCTCACAAGGCCTGTATCATGTTGGAGAAAAGACACTAAATAATAAACAAGACACCTGCAGACATGTCAATGGATAAGAGGATGGTAAGACAGAAGAAAACTCTGGGGGTGAGGAGCTACTTTAGACAGGGCATCGGGAGGACCTTTCTGAGTATATGCTATTTAAAAATTGAGATTATTCTGGAATCCACATATTCTTTTAAATAATTTCTTCAAAAAATTAAAAAAAAATTTTAGAGACAAGGACTCACTATGTTGCCCAAGCTGGTCTCAAACTCCTGACCTCAAGCAGTCCTTCCACCTCAGGCTCTGAGACACTGGAATGACAGCTGTGAGCTCCTTTAAATTGTTTCAAACTCTTGCTTTCAACTTTAAATCACAAACTTTCTTTTGAACACGTTTCCTTTCAAACATTCCAGCAGAGTTCATTTTTCCCATCCAACTGACAGTTCAGTCAGTCTTGAGTAAGGGGAATGAACAAGTGTTGTCTTGGAGGACCACCATTTTTATCATGAGAGCAATGAATCAAAATGTGCCAGACATGTGGAAACAGATACTAGTCTGGAGTTTTTTTTTCTTTTCACAAAATTGGGCAAATAATACACCTATATAAATATCCATTTACTTTTACATTTAACATTATGTCTATAGAAATATTACAATGTTGTCAGCTACTCTTTTAATAATTTTGATAAATACCTAACAATCATAAAAGGAATAAACTGAGTGGGCTCGGTGGCTCAGCCTGTAATCCCAGCACTTTGGGAGGCTGAAGTGAGTGGATTGCCTGAGCCCGCGGGTTCGAGACCCGCCTGGGCAACTTGGTGAGACCTCATCTCTACAATAAATCAAAAATTAGCCAGACATGGTAGGGCGCGCCTGTAGTTCCAGCTACTTGGAAGGCTGAGGTGGAAGGATCACCAGAGCCCAGCAAGTCGAGGCTGCGGTGGCCAGGAGCAGCCACTGCACTCCAATCTGGGTGACAGAGTGAGACTCCAACTCAAAAAACAAAAAACAAAGGAATAAACTGTAACTTATTCCTGTTGTTGTCATTGTTTCCATATATTCTTGTCAAATAAACAGCACTAAGAACATGCATTCTTGTGTATAGCTCTTAAGAGAGGTTTCCTAGAATTCCTGAGTCAGAGGATATGCCCACTTTGATGAGTCTTAAACATGTTCTCAAACTGATTTCCTGGAAAGATGAATCAATTTCTACATTCACCCTGTGCTACTTTTTAGGTAACAAATGATATTGATATTTCATTTTTACAATTAGCATTTTTATTCATAGAGTGGCATGTTTTTATCATGTTTACTGGCCATTAGTAATTGAAAAAGTAATCTGTCTCCAACCTTTTAAATGAAGGTTGTATTAATTTCCTCATTGGCATTTGTAAGATTGTTTAACAGAATATACATGTCACCCTTTTGTCATGTGTTCCAACATGTTTCCGATTGTCATTATCTTTTAAATTTTGCTTGTTTTTGTCATGTGAACAATTTCCATTCTATGCAACAACATGAATCTGTGACAATATGATTAAGACTGCTGCTTTTTAATTTGTGCTTAAAACTTTCATACCCATCCCAATGAGTTATTGTCTACATTTTTCTTTTGAATGTTACAGTTTTCATTTCTTTTCCTAAGCTTATTTAGAGTTTATTAGGAAATGGAAAGAAGAAGGCAGATTTGAGAGACATTTAAAATTGACTGCTAGATGGTCTGGGAGGAAGGGAGAAATGTGGATGGGGAGGGGGCGGGGAGGAGAGAGAAGTCAACGAGGCTGCCAAGGAAGGCACCAGCAAGAATGGCCATCATTAACATAACAAACAATAAGAGCCGCTGGTGAGGATTTGGGAGAAAAGGAATGCTTTTATACTGCTGGTGGGAATGCAAACTGGTACAGCCTCTTTGGAAGATGGTGTGGAATTCCTGAAAGAACTAGAAATTGACCTTCTATATGACCCAGCAATTCCCCTATTGGGAATATTCCCAGAGGAACTCAAATCATTCTACAAAAAAGATACCTGCACACGTATGTTTGTTGCACCTCTATTCACAATAGCAAGAGCATGGAACCAACCATGTTGCCCATCAAAACTGGATTGGATTTTTAAAATGTGGTACATAAACCGGGCTCGGTGGCTCAGCCTGTAATCCCGTGCTTTGGGAGGCTGAAGTGAGTGGTTTGCCTGAACCCGCAGGTTTAAGACCTGCCTGGACAACTTGACAAGACCTCATCTCTACAATAAATCAAAAAAATTAGCCGGTGTGGTAGTGCATGCCTGTAGTTCCAGCCACTCGGAAGACTGAGGTGGAAGGATCGCCGGAGCCCAGCAGGTCAAGGCTGCAGCGGCCAGGGCGGCCACTGCACTCCAGTCTGGGTGACAGCGTGAGACTCCAACTCAAAAAAAAAAAAAAATGTGGTACATATACATAATGGAATATTATACAGTCACAAAGAAAGACAAACATACAGACTTTGTCGCAACTTGGATGGATTTAGAGTCGATCATACTCAGTGATCTATCACAGAAACAAAGAACAGAGTATCATATGTTCTCACTCATAAGTGGACCTTGAACAATTATCGTACTACAAGAAAGGGATTGGCCGTAGTGGAAAACTGTCAGGGGAGGGAGGGGCATACCGCATCAACAAGGGTACCTGCATGATCAATGTTTATATACCTAACCCTGAAATGTATCCCACATCTTTATATTAATTTTTTTTTAAAGTGATGTTCTAGCCGGGCTCGGTGGCTCAGCATGTAATCCTGCGCCTATGAGAGGCTGAGGTGAGTAGATTGCCTGAGCCCATGGGTTCGAGACCCGCCTGGGCAGCGAGACCTCATCTCTACAATAAATCAAAATATCAGCCGGGAGTGGTAGCGCGTGCCTGTAATTCCGGCTACTTGGAAGGCTGAGGCGGAAGGATCACCGGAGCCCAGCAGGTTGAGGCTGCGGCTGCCACTGCACTCCAGTCTGGGCGACAGAGTGAGACTCCAACTCAAAAAAAAAAAAAAAAGTGATGTTCTATGCCGAACCAACAACAGAAAGAGACTGAGCCTATGTCTTGCTATGTCATTCCTCTTCTTTCCTTAAAAGTCAAGTTTCTTGAAACAGTAGCCTGGGTTTTGTTTTCCAAGTCACCAGCCCAAATACAATCTGGTTTCTATCCTGGCCACACCTCTGTTTTCATCAGTCACCAGTGTATTCTGGTTGCTACATCACAAGTAGAACCATCAGCTTTAGCTGACAAACTCCAGAAGCATATAATACTGTCGGCCATATACACCATCGTCCCATTCTTCCCCACTTGTCTTCTGTTGTGGCTCTGTCCTACCTTCTCACCAGCCAGCCCTCTCACCCCACTTCATAGCTCTCCCTCTTCCCTTTCTCTTACATGCTGGTGTTCTAGGGTCTTTTCTTCAGAAACCTTCTCTTCTTTAGACTACCTTCTTCCTGTGTGACCTCAGGAAGAATGAGAGGATGACTCATTAAGCTTTCTCTACACCTTAGATTCTCTCCTGAGCTCCAGAGACACACTCTCACCCCATCTCAGATTCTGCAAGCCCAGAATGCACTCATTTTCTTCCACAAAAGATGTACTTAAACCTATCTTCCAATGATATTCCCCATCTCCGTGGAGCCAGCCTAGACACCAAGCTGGGTCTTTTTCTTGGCTTCTGCACTTAAGTGTCTGTTCCACTCTGATCTCATCAGTCAGCAAGTCTTTCAGATTCTCCCTCCTGCGATTCCTAATGTTCTTCCCAGCCTTCGCCCATTTCCTTGGTGTAGAAGGTAAGACCCTCAAATCTCTCATCCAGTTTACTCAAAAATGATCATGGGTCACAAGCAATGAGAATACTTTCTGAGAAATGCATCACTAGGCAATTTTGTGGTTGTACAGACATCATGGAGTAGACATACACAAACCTAGGTGGTACATCTATTTTACTGACATATATATATTTTATATAGAAAACCAAATGTCCCAGCACCTTGGTGAACATCAGCCATCCCCTCTCCCTGATCTGCAATGCCAGCATCAAGTGCCATAGATTGCACTTCCATTTATGCCCTATTGTGTTCTCATGGAACCTTGAGGCCTATTGTTGACCAAAATGTCATTGTGCACACATGACTGTAGTTTTTAAATAAACCCCCATTGTGTCCTGCTTCGTTCCTTCCCTTGGCATTCTCAGACACCGCCAAAGAGCTTTTCTAACTTGTAGATCCATCCACATTAATCTCCTACTCAAAATTCTTTAATTACACATCATGGACTTAAATAATGATAATAACAATTATGACCTCTTTTATTTATTTATTTATTTATTTATTTATTTATTTTGAGTTCCTACAATGTCCTATTTGTCAGGAACTCAATAAAGTGCATTTTAAATATATTATATAAAAAATGATATTTATGTCTATGTGAGCTGGCTTTACTCTGTCATATTTACTTCTTCTACACAAAACCAAATCCTTAATAGTTAACATTCTTAAGAATTGAACTCCTATAATCTTCACAGCAACCTGGATGTACCTAGAATCTATATTGAGTGATCTATCACAGAAACAAAGAATTGAGTATCATATTCTCACTTATAAGTGGACCTTGAACAAGTATCGTAATGCTATAAGAAAAGGATTGGCAGTAGTGGGAAACTGCCAGGGGAGGGTGGGGGTGGGAATTGGCAGTAGTGGGAATCTGTGGGGCACAACTTATCAACAAGTATACATGCATAATGAGCATTTGTATACCTAACCCTGGATTGTACCCCACATCTTTAAAATAAAAATAATAATTTAACTCCTATTTGTCAATCCTTACCTCATACAAAGCCTCACAAGTAGTTACTCTCCAGCCATACCAAAACATTAATTCCTCAAATAACAAAAACTCTGCCTACCTCCTTATTCATATAATTCCTTCTGCTTGAAATACCCACCTACCTTCGCTCCCAGGGACACAGTTCTCATCTAAGAGTTCACTTAGCTGCCACACCTGGGTTAGATGACTAAGTATTCCATAATCTGATGGTTCTCTGAATAATCTATCCTAGCATATAACATACTATAATTATCTGTATTATCATCCATTTCCTTTAAGAAACTCTAAGTGTCTCTAAAAGTTGCTTGGATGAAATGTCTGTATTAAGGCTATGCTCAGCATACTCAATAAAGGGTGGTTGCAAGACTTAATTATCATTCAGGAAATAGCTAGTAGGCCAGTGTGATCACCAAAGTGGAGTAGAAAAAGGATGTGAGAAATAACACTGGAAACAGAGGTTTGGGTAGATCAGAATCTTAACAGCGAACATAAAGATCTGTTGCTATAGTGAAAGAATGTCCATAAGAGGATTTCAAACAAATGATGGGCCAAGTTTGATATGCATTTTAAGAAAATAATGGAAAAGAACATGATGAGAGGTTAGAGGCTAGAGTCAAAGATAAGGAGACAGTTTAAAAGGTCCCCAAAGGGGTGAGGAGAAAAAGAGTTCACTTTGAGATAAGCTGATACATGTAGACTGGCCATTATCCATGTGCATACATTATCTTTGCTCTCTGCTTCACATTCAAATTCTTCCATACAAACCATTTTGTCATGTATTCTTTTAGCACTACAAAAATAAGCATGAAGTTGAAATCTGGAATGTAAAGCTCAATAGCAGGTCAAATCTCGAAGGTTTCAAATTTGCAGGTTTCAAGAGTAGCCATGCAAACAGTTGATACTTTCCAGGAAAATAATGAGGGATATAAGAGGAAAAGGCTGATGATGGAACTTGGCCATCCTCTCACGAGCAAAGGAGAGGATGACAGAGGGGACCAGAAGTGGTCAGGGCAAGGAGAACCAAGAGAGTACGACATGGGTTTAACTTCAAACCATGATGGAGTAGCTCTATTCACGTCTTCCCTAAACAGATTGCAACTTTGGTTCCGATCTGTGGTCATATAAGCTGGTCACAGAAATAGCAAACAGGCCTCAGGGTATAACTGCTGTTTAAAAAGGCCATTCTATATCCAAACACTCTGTTAAACTGCCTTTCTGGTGCTCTGGCTCCACCTTTTAGTATAGAAGTATACTTCTGATTGTTTTGCTTTAGGGGGAAAATGTTTTGTAACACTAGCAAAAAAAAATTGAGATTACAAAACTGCAGTAAACTACTTATCAGATTGATACTGTGATAGTTTTCTCTGAGGACTCTTAATTTATTGACGTGGTACTTTTAGTTAAACATATTTCCACAGTGGTTAAAAACTCAAGACCACACAGGAACTTTTACCCTCCTCTTAGATAGATGTCTTTAAACAGAGTGGCTACAATTTAGTAGTAATACGTTTATTTTAAAAATCCTTCTGTATAAACCTTTCTAACATGAAATTGAGAAAAGCAAAATTCCCTTACTTGAAAGTTATAAAACTTTTTTTTTTTTTTACACAGGGATTCATGTAGGCCCTTATAAAAAGCCTTTCAAACTATTAGAATGTGATAATCTTTAAAAGTATGTGCCAATATGCACAATTTCTGAGATCTTACTCTAAAAGAGACCGCACAGAAAGGATGTAACAATGGTATGGAAACTTACCATCCTCTCCAGTTGAACTCTTTGTTGCAGACTTATTGCTTCCATGTGTTTAAAAAAAAAAAAAATCGGCTGAGCTCAGTGGCTCAGCCTATAATCCCAGCACTTTGGGAGGCCGAGGTGAGTGGATTGCCTAAACCCGCGGGTTCGAGACCAGCTTGGGCAACTTGACGAGACCTCATCTCTACAATAAATAAAAAATTAGCCGGATGTGGTAGCGTGCGCCTGTAGTTCCAGCTACTTGGAAGGCTGAGACGGAAGGATCGCCAGAGCCCAGTAGATCGAGGCTGCGGTGGCTGGGAGGGGTCACTGCACTCCAGTCTGAGTGACAGAGTGATACTCCAATACACACACACAAAAATCAAACCTTTAAGCCAACCACATCCCTAAAATTTTTGGCACACTTATTAAGCACTGAATCCAGGGGGGAAAACCATTTTATTATTATTATTATAACACAGTTCTATCAGACTCAGGATTTATTTCATCATTATGGGAATGTGTTGGAAATTAATAATAAAAGTTGCTTTCTGTAATGCTTTTTAAAATATCATGCTAT
>NW_007233350.1:9722-13668 GCF_000164805.1 Carlito syrichta | reverse complement strand
GAACAATCACTTATCTAAACTTTGGAGTCTTTGCATGACTCCCCAAAAGAAGCCCTTCAAACTGCAGTATATGTCAAATGAAAGAACAGGAGGAAGAAACTCCCTCATCCCGAAATGAGAACAGATGGGAATGTAAAATTAGATCGGAAGAGACAATGAAGCTTTAGATGGCCGACCAAGACGTCGTCCCCAGAGCAGAGCCAAACACAGCAGACTCAGCTTGTTCTGCCTCTCGTTAACTTCCACTAACTCCAATAAAAATGCAGAACACTTCTTAGATTAGATGCAGTTTTTTCAAAAAAAATTTATAAGCATTTATTTATATACATATGCAGAAACTTATGAAGAAATTACTAATAAATATGTTTTAAAAATTTATGTCTAATCAATGTAGTCTCCTAATTGCTTTTTTGAGTTTAACATTATTTCAAACTAAGACTGTCAACTATATATATCTATATATATATAGAATCGGAGTCTCACTCTGTTGCTCAGGCTAGAGTGCAGTTTTGTTTGTTTGTTTTTTGTTTATTGTAGAGATGATGTTCATGTTGTTCAGGCTGTTCTCGAACCCGTGTGCTCAGGTAATTAACTCACCATGGCCTCCCAAAGTGCCAAGATGACAAGCTTGAGCCATCGCACCCGGCCAAAAATATTTTTTAAATAATAGATAGTTTCATTAACGAGAAGCAGCAGGCATGAACAAATTTAAGACGTGGTCACTGATTTCCTTGTATGATGGAAGAGCGATCCACCATAAATTAAGAATTATGTAAATCAATTATGACTACATCTTATATTCACTCTTCATATTTTATGTTATACCAAGAACACCTTTTAATAGTAGCACTAATAACTCTTCTTATAAAGAAGTTCCTTTAGTTTTATATAGCACATAATTTTTCAATCTAAAAATATCAATTATATACTTAAAAGAATATTCTCTATAGCATTGTATTCTCTTCAATTTTTTTATTTGTAATATGAGTAATAATTTAAAATTTGGCAAAAAACAGAATAGTTCAGGCTTTTGGGTATTCTCAGATTTTAATGTATTGAAAAATACTTTATTATTAATATTCTCTTATGATATTACCTTAGAAGCAATTTTGTAGGCTTAACTATTAATAAAATAGTGGCTGTGAAGCAAATGGGTTTTCATGCATTTTAACATAAAATTTGCATTCATTGAAACAACTCAATATTTTAATCAAAAGTCCTCAAATTTATAGATTGTTTTCATTTGTGTCTTCCAACTTTTTTCCAAGACGACAACGAAAATTTATCCATGTATATTATTTTTTCTGCTGTTGCAGAAAGTTAGCTATCAATATCTTAACCCTGATTTTTAACCTTACAAAATACAGACAACAAAAATACAGAAATATAAATCATTCCGAGTGGTGAAAGAAACTGCACTTCATGCTTAGATGATTTCAGTTTAAACAGCTCAAGGCACTGGTAATCTGACACAGGTCTCCTTTAACAATATGCTACGAGGCCTTCCCTAGAGATGCTCACTACAGTGCATTGCATTTAGCTGAATATGTGCACAAAAGACTTACTGGACGTAGATTTTATCACTCAGACTACTCAAAATTATATGCAAATACTACTGAAAAAGAAAAAGATGCAGGCGTCAAGTTTCCTTTTTTTTAAATCTTCCTTACTGATAGATAAAAGTCACAAAAGGCAAACACTTGAGGCTATCGTGTTCGTTAAATTTGAAAATTCCTTTTCTGCATTTTCTATTTGTGCAAATAAAATCTGAAATAAGCAAAGCACCTGGGTACATTTTCAAATTCATGCTCGTATTAATAAAGTAAAATTCAAATTACCCCTACACATATAATGGTATCGTCTTCATTAATTTTGTGGTAGGCTGATTGAATAACTTTACCATGACAGAGAACAGGTTCTAAGGAATCCAAAATGTCTATCTTCCTCCTGGAGAGTAGGGAAATTTGAATAAAGAATACACATGAACACACTTAGCATTTATTCAAGACTCCAGTCCTAGTCCCAGATATCCTACTGTCTTTATAAACTGGGTAAGTCACAAGAACTCTGGTGACAAACATTCATCTATAAAAGGAATACGGTTAGTTTAGGTCAATATTTCTCAAACTATAGACTGTGGACACTTGAGGATGTATGATCATATTCTTGGAAGCCTGAGAATGTTATAAGATATCTTGCTTAGAATACGATATAAATATGACTATATTCTAATAATTTCATTGATAATTTTTACCACTGGTTCTTTTTTTTTTTTTTTTGAGTTGGAGTCTCTGTCACCCAGACTGGAGTGCCACTGCAGCCTCGACCTGCTGGTCTCCAGCGATCCTTCTGCCTCAGCCTTCCAAGTAGCTGGAACTAGAGGCGCACACTACCACGCCTGACTAATTTTTGATTTATTGTAGAGATGAGGTCTCGCCAAGTTGCCCAGACAGGTCATGAACCCGCGGGCTCAGGCAATTCACTCACCTCGCCCTCCCAAGGCGCGGGATTACAGGCTGAGCCACCGAGTCCGGCATCCACTGATTCTTATCACATAATTTCACATCTGATTTTGAAAATATGTTTATGAGTTCTGATGTTAGCTAGTTACAGAGACTATGTTTAATTCTTAATACAATGTTTCTAAAATTGGAATTCACTATGTATTCTTAGGGGTTGAGAAACATTTTTTTTTCTTTTTTTGAGTTGGGGTCTCACCCTTTCACCCAGACTGGAGAATGCAGTGACCGCTCCGGGCCACCGCAGCCTCCACCTGCTTGGCTCCTGCTAGGCTCCGGGGATCCTTCTGCCTCAGCCTTCCAAGTAGCTGGAACTACAGGTGTGCGCTACCATGCCTGGCTAATTTTTTGATTTATTGTAGAGATGAGGTCTTGCCAATTTGCCTAGGCGGGTGTGGAACCCGCGGGCTCAGGCAATCCACTCACCTCAGCCTCCAAAGGCATGGGATTACAGGCTGAGCCACCGAGCCTGGCTTGAGAAACATTTTTTATTAGCACGAGTCCACATGCTATTCAAGACCATGAGACACTAGTTTAGATTATCTATCTTTCCAGTTCAAAAAATGTTCTATTGTATTGCAGTCTATCAATAATTTATGGAGATCAAATTTTAAAAGTACACTTAGAGAAAGCAAACTTCACAAAAGGTGTTATGATATCTAATACAACTACATTCTACTTGTTTTCCTTTTGAAATTATATGCAAAGAAAACTTTTGAGATAACAATAAGCAGTCCGTAGGCAAAATTAAACAGGGCTGTCAAAGTTTTATAAGCAATGGTCACTATCATTTCAAATGATTGAACTACATATAACTAGAAGTCAGAAAATCCAGTTTCTTTTCTAGTTTGCCTCTGGCTTGAAATAACATCTTGGTATTAGAGTGATTTATTCATGCAACCTCATTTTTCACAAATTTAGTACACCATGCTACTCGGTGAATAAAATGTGCAATAAATACCGAGAATTCATATTGTAAGATGATAATCCATATGTTTTAAATTTTAATTTATATAATAACGAGGAAAATAAATCTACAAATACTCGCTTTTCTTAATTTTATCTGTGACTATATACAATGTAAAAATAATTTTGTTTTTGAATGTAATTATAAAATTTATGACCCAGTTTTTAAAACATTTATGTTCAAATTTACTTCAGCTCACTTGAAACTTTTTGTAATTTGCTAATTAGCACTTGAAGATATTTTATTGGTAAAAATCAGTCTATATGGCTAAAAGCTTAAAAATAAAAAACGCATTGTTACTCATACATCATAATTTTAAATCAAGTTAGAAAAGCATATACTCTAAAATAAATTCTCCACTCATGCATCTTAGTAATTAAATAATCTTAACACCAGTAAAGAGAAGATGTTTGCTAATTGTAAAAGATTCTAAATTTAAAATGCATGTGCTTTACATTAA
>NW_007233350.1:0-9178 GCF_000164805.1 Carlito syrichta | reverse complement strand
TTAGCAATATCGATCTTCAAGACAGTGCAAAAAGTCAGCCGGGCTCGGTGGCTCAGTCTGTAATCCCAGCGCTTTGGGAGGTTGAGGTGAGTGGATTGCCTGAGCCCACGGGTTCGAGACCCCCCTGGGCAACTTGGCGAGACCGCATCTCTACAATAAATCAAAAAATTAGCTGGGCATGGCAGCGTGCGCCTGTAGTTCCAGTTACTTGGAAGGCTGAGGTGGAAGGATCCCCGGAGCCCAGTAGGTCGAGGCTGTGGTGACCGGGAGCGGCCACTGCATTCCAGTATGTGTGACAGAGTGTGACTCCAACTCAAAAAAAAAAAAAAAGTCTATGTTTGAGCACATCCCAAAGCAATTTGATTATGAAATAGTAGGTGTCAAACTGATGATATTTTAATGTAGCTTTCACAATAAGATATATGTGATAATAATAGTGTTGCTAACTTATACTCCGGTAAAATAATTGCACAGACTTTGGCTGCCCAAACATGAGATATATGTTTTTGTGCATGCAGCCTTTAAAGATTTTAACACAATCCAACTGGGAAAACTGTTAAGCTGTCATTCCCGAAGAAATGATACAGACAGGCAAACCATTAAGCCTGCATATGCCTGAAAATACAACACTGACATTCAAAGTGAAGACACTCAAAGTGGAGTGTGAGTGTACACACACACACACACACACACACACATATTTTAACCTCTTACTCAAAATCTACAGCAAGATTTTCTCCCTATAGACAAGCAATCTTACCAAGTTCGGCAGCCTATTCTAGCTACTGATATGATAAAAGAATGGCCCTTTTCACATTTTCTGTCTGAATATAAAAGTAAGAAAAAGCAGAAGAAATGTGAAAGCTGGCCTTTACCCGCTCCTTCTGAAATCAAAAGGACCTCATATAGGTAACACATACATATAAACACAACTGATGTTTCACTAATCAAGAACATACTCATGAACAATTATGTATACCTACTTTAGAATCATTAAGAACATGATTTTGAGCTGGATTCGGTGGCTCAGCCTGTAATCCTGCACCTTGGGAGGCTTAGGTGAGTGGATTGCCTGAGCCCAAGGGTTCAAGATCCACTTGGGCAACTTGGCAAGACCACATCTCTACAATAAATCAAAAATTAGCTGGGTGTGGTAGCGCATGCCTGTAGTTCCAGCTACTTGGAAGACTGAGGTGGAAGGATTGGTGGAGCCCAGCAGGTCGAGGCTGTGGTGGCCAGGAGTGGCCACTGCACTCCAGTCCTCCAGTTTGGGCTACAGAGTGAGACTCCAACTCAAAAAAAAAAAAAGAACATGATTTTGATGAGCTTCAAATGTCAACGCAAATGAATCAGATACATTTTTTGAAGCATTTTTCTTGTTTAGTAGCCAAACG
This sequence comes from Carlito syrichta, assembly GCF_000164805.1. Lineage (NCBI taxonomy): Eukaryota > Metazoa > Chordata > Mammalia > Primates > Tarsiidae > Carlito > Carlito syrichta. The sequence continues at coordinate 7,784 of NW_007233350.1, read as the reverse complement.
CATTTGATAAGTGAGTCAGAAAAATTTCACAATAAATCAAATGGCTAACAAATAAGTTAGCATACGTCTAGTGACTATTATTAATCGGCATGGCCTCCACACTACAACAGCTAAACCACTGGCTGATACACCACTGGAGAAATACCAATGCTAAGAAAGAAAGAACAGTCTTGAGCTTCAGAGACAGTTCTGAAGAGTTCGTCGTGGCCCTATGTCAGCGATGGGTTTACAAAATTTTAGTATTATAAAAAAGTGATGTCAACTGAGAAGAGCTAAATCCTTAGGGTTTTATCACCCCTGTGAAAAAAGTTGGTGAAGAAACAGAGTACAAAGAGAAATGAATAAAGTCAAGAAGTGGAGCAAACAATATTGACAACGAAATGAAATATTTGGAAAATCTTCAGATATGCTCACTAGTTTACTCTCTCCTCAATTTTGTGTATAATCAGAGCTCAAATACCAAAGAAGCTGAGAGAAACTGCTTCTTCAAAATCAAAAGTGATGCCTTTCTCAAAGTTACTCCAAAATACGCTGCATACACACACCCTTGTCAGTCAACCTTACATTTCCAGCTTGTTTTCCACTGATTCTTCTGAACACCAGGCCCGCCAGGCCACTTGCTATGCTGTGAATGTGATCCATGCTTTTCCACCTCTGACTTTCTTCCCCACCTGGCAGTCATTTTCTCCCTCCCTCAAGATCCATCTCATACAACCCCTCCTCCCTGGTCCCCCCACCTAGCTGAGTTTCCTCTTTTTTTCTATTAGAAAATATAGTTTATTTAAAAGTAAATTAGAGAGAGAGAGACGATTCACCTCCCCAAGGTGGGGGTGGCCAAAGCCGGGAAGTGTGGCAATAGCCATAGCTCCAAGAACACATGGCCACACCAGGGTCTAGCAAAGCAATGGCTGTTTCCTCTTATTTTAAACCCTATGGTACAGCTCCCTCTATCTTTTATAAGATGATCTACATTCTAGCGATCATTTCCTAATAGAATTTGAGATGGCTGACAATGCAAGTATGTCCTTTGAAACCTAAAACCAGGGTACAGGGGAGAGAATCAAGTTCAGTTACAGGGCCAAGGCACCACACATGGCTGCACCTCTCTTAGGGGCACGAGTGGCTTACATCATAGCATAGCCTGTGTAGCTGTGTCTTACCAGCACTTCCAAACACACTCTAAACTACAAGTCTGAGGACAGTGACTCCGTTGTTTATATTTGTGTCTACTGCAGAATATAACATAGGACAATATACATTAAATTGAGCAAATTATGCCCATTGCATTGTTATTTGGGAACAAACGTGTATATTATTAAATGTTTGAGAAAGTAGCTGAGCATCTTGTTTTGAGAATATTCCTTCTCATGGAGGCCAGGGGTGTTGCTACACTGTCTCCTCTACCAGACACTAAACCATTCAACAGCATGAAATTCAGAAGTATCAAGTACTCTGTACCTAACTGGAGTACCTAATACAAAGTTGTGTATGTAGATGTTCAATGAATGTTATTTATGTTGACAGAAAAATACAGACACAGTGATCTACATGGGTCACCCTCAGGACTCCAAGTTTCTGATGCCTTTAACCTCTTAGGAAGGACTGGTAATATTATAAAGGGTACTGAAAGGCAAGTCATAAAAACTAAGCTCTAATCACCTTTGGCCAACGCTCGCCAACTCTTGTCACTATCTTCTCTTTACCAGACTGGTTTTTAGAATAAGGAGTTAGCAGCACAAAACATGTTTCTGTTCCTATGTACCTTTTTAAACATGCGTGATGGTAATATACACAAACACAGAGTTCATATGGAACACACACATACAAAAGTCTTCCTTTCCTGTTGACAAAAGGTCACCATGATGGTAAAGGGATTGTATTGGACTGGCAGATATTTATTAGATATATAGTTAAACATGGGTAAACATGTATGTTTTTAAAAAGGTTTCTTTTTCCATTTGCCCTGTTAGCTTAAGCATCATGCAAACCATAACCACTTCTAGGTAGCAACAGAATTTGATTTAGGCCATAATAATTTTTCAAAGATTGAAGGAGTCACTCTTCAGGTTGTTTTTCTATCTTCATTCTTTCCACTTTTCTATCAGTTTTTGGCAGGGTTAGAAATATTTCCATATACTTGTCTCTAATCTCCACCTTGACCTCTATCAATTTCTTTTTATAAAGACAAGGAATCATAATATGTCACTTGAATATTAATACTGTCAACTTCCACGTTGCAGAATTTTAGAAAACTGTAGATATGGAGGAAGAAAAAGCCAAGTTGTGCTTATGAAACACAATTGTGGTGCTGCATCTTCCACATCTTCTATTATCTTCTGTTCTTAGAACCTCCCTGGCTTCCAGGCTTTTTCTTTAGAGTCTGCAATGGCAGGAAGCCTTTGCAAGAACCACAAAGCTAAAGTCTGACTGCAAATATGCTTATACTCTTCTAATAATAAAAAAAAAAGTGAGAGTGTAGCCGGGCTCGGTGGCTCAGCCTGTAATCCCGCACCTTTGGGAGGCTGAGGTGAGTGGATTGCCTGAGCCCACGGGTTCGAGACCCACCTGGGCAACTTGGCAAGACCTCATCTCTACAATAAAATCAAAATGAGCCGGGCGTGGTAGCGCGCGCCTGTAGTTCCAGCTACTTGGAAGGCTGAGGCGGAAGGATCGCAGGAGCCCAGCAGGTCGAGGCTGCGGTGGCCGGGAGCAGCCACTGCACCCCAGTCTGGGCGACAGAGTGAGACTCCAACTCAAAAATAATAATAAATAAATAAATAAATAAAATAATTATTGTAAGACAGAAAATACTACTGACCAGTGAAAATGTTCTATCACTCTAATAATTAAAAAAAATAAGTTAAGCCAGTCTCGGTAGCTCAGCCTGCCACCCCAGCACTTTGGGAGGATGAGGCAAGTGGATTGTCTGAGCTCATAGGCTTAAGACCAGTCCAGACAACTTGGTGAGACCTCGTCTCTACAATAAATAAAAAATTAGCTAGGTGTGGAGGCACACACCTGTAGTTCTGGCTACTTGGAAGGCTGAAGCAGAAAGATCGTGGGAATCCAGCAGGTTGAGGCTGCGGTGGCCGGGAGCGTGCCCCTGCACTCCAGCCTGGGCGATGGAGTGAGACTGACTCAAAAACAAAAAATAGTTAAAAAATAAGAGTCAAATGGCACTTCACACAGTGAAGTCACAAACTTAGTTAAATTCAAATTCTGGCAAGGGTATAAAAGACTCTTATCTACATTGCCACAGGAAATGCAGACTGCCATAAAGATTTTAAGAACTATTTTGGAAATATATTTATCAACTAAATGTTGAGATTCCTGGAATAAAAAAGTCTTGGTTCTGAGATTTTATACTCAAAAAATAATCCAGAGATGTAAAACATTGGACTTGTGTCTTAAAATAGTTGTGTGTGTGTCTGTGTGTGTGTGTGTCACTTGGGTCAGAAAAAAGACGAGAAAACACTGTTTTAGAGCCAGGGCCTGATACTGAAGATACCAAATATCATTTTAGTCATGGAGAAATTCCACTTAAAAGGGCAATGCACTTGGGAAATACTGCCCTTAAATGTCTTCCATAGCCATCAGAGGTTGCATGTCATTTCACTGGTTGTGTTTCACCCGCCCATGTCTGCTGGGACCTGATGTTGTGACCCCTTGTTTATAGTTTGGTGGCAGAGAAGCAGGCAGAGGGCTGGTAGCACAGAAGAAGACCTTACCTGAGTATCAGGGAGGGAGGCTCAAAGCCAACCGACCCTTCCACTGGAAATCAGAGGAGTCGATTCAAAGAGCACATCAAAGTGCAGCCCACACTGTGGTTACTGGCAAATGCACCTGGATGAGGTGATATCACCCTACTCAAAGATGAGTGATGGAAGCAAAACAGAGTCAAGTAAACAGAGTTTGTTAAAAAAAAAAATGCTGAAAAGTGTCCCGATCATTCAAAGGAAAAGCTAGTCTCCAAGGACTAACCTACTCAAGATCCAGAAAAGAGTGTAAAAAGCAACCACTGGGCCTCTCCACTGCCAAGTGCTAAGAAAGAAAAAGGGCTTCTAGGGAGACAGAAGGCTGGGTGAGAAAGGATAAAAGTGAGACCTGAGAGTCTCACAGGAGCTAAAACCACGCTACTAAAATGAAAGCTTAGTTTGCAACCTATACTTTATGGGAACATCTTTCTGGAAAAACTATTTTTCTTCCCCAAATATCAAGGTGCGCTTTCTGCCATAATGTTATCTTTACCCACAAAAGATTTTCTGAGGCCTCCTCCCTTTCTGTCCCCCACCAGTCAAGGATGGTGCTCTTCATTCATCAGACTTCAGAATGACCTACTGAATGAATGAGGAAGGATGCATGGGCCACAGCTGCAAATATCTGGGAAAAACAGAGGCAAGAAGTGAGTGGAGAGGAAGACAAGGTGGGCAACAGAGTGAGACTCCAACTCAAAAAAAAAAAAACCAATGAAAACTTACTGTCCATTTTCTTCTTTATGATAAAAAAAGGTTATGGTTGAAAATCCTCTTGTGCCAGGGAACACTATAAAAACTATGCAATATTCAGGAAAGCACTATAAATATAGCTGTGAATTTGGACCAAAGATTCCCCTGTGATTACTGTATCAAAGTAAAAGCGTTATTTTTATATGTTATTTCTATGGATTGGTAGAGTGACTTGACATGACACGTTGTTGTTCTGCCTGTCTAACATCCGTGTCTTTTCCTTTAGGTCATTTTTTTTCCTTTGAAAGTTTATCCCTTCCCTGTAAGAGGACATGCTAGAGGGACAGTAAATGAAAGAGCCCCATATTCCCTTGACCGGGGAATGGACAAAGTTTAGCTCAAGAATTAGGCTGACAAAACTTTATCCTGAAAGCTGATGTGTGAATAAACAGCATGTGAGCTCAAGGTCCAAAACTCATTTACCCTGATGCTAACACCCCAAAAGACCATCTACTAAGTTTCTGCAGTCTTCCTCACTAAATCTGCCATTTCTTGTTCCTCTTCATGACTACCAGCTGTTTTTAGGTCTTGGCACACAGAAAAACTTAACATCTGCATGGTACACTGGGGTGAGAGGACTAGGCTGGTCACAGACTAGAAGCAATGGACTAGGTCCTCTCTGCCCCAGAGCTTGACCGGTTGACCCCAGACTCACATCCCTTACCCATCCTAAGCATACAGCTGGCATCAACACAGCTCTACAGAATCTGATTCTCCAGGTTGTATTCAAACTGAAAGCTACAAAATATCCTTTCGAATAAACTGCTCCTCTACTTAACTTTCAGTAATTTTTTGTGACTTGCAGTTAAATTACTGATGCAGATGTCAAGAGAAAAGCAGCGGAGAACATGGTAACGATGATGGCAATGGATGATGATGCTGATAGGAGGAAGGAAGGAAGGAAGGAAGGAAGGAAGGAAGGAAGGAAGGAAGGAAGGAAGAAGAGGAAAATCTAGACTACAAGGAACTTTACAAACAAGCCTTCTGAACTGACTCATTTAAATTGTGTGAATGTAGGTTTTAACATCTAATTACATTTTTATGCTTAATAGTTATCTGTTTCTCGTGTTTAGTAACTCTCTTAGTATGCTACTTTTTAGTATCTCTTAGATTTATATATAATTATACTTTGTAAAGTGTCAGTGTTAAAAATGTAGGGTTAGGCCAGTCTTGGTGGTTCAAACCTATAATCCCAGCACTCTGGGAGGCTGAGGCGAGGGCATTATCTGAGTCCACAAGTTCAAGACCAGCCTGGGCAAAATGGTGAGATCTTGTCTCCACAATAAATTGAAAAAATTAGCTGGGTGTGGTAGCATGCACCTGTAGTTCCCACTAATTGGAAGGCTGAGATTGAAGGGTCACCTGAGCCCAGTAGATCGAGGCTGGGAGCGTGCCACTGTATTCCAGCCTGGACAACACAGTGAGACTATTATCATAAGAAAACAACAAAGAAGAATTTTTAAAATCCTTTGGTCCCAGCCACCCCCTTGAGAAGAGACCTATTAAGCCATGTGGAAACTTGAATGGACTTTCCAAGTACACGTGGGGGTGGTGACTTGTTGCAGCTAGAAGGGCTGCCACCAGGGAGTAAATGGACATAGCCCCAATTGCTGAAGGGGCCAGAGGCTGGCCCCTCAAGAAGTTTCCCAACAGGGGATTTCCGTTTGCTTCCATCCTGGAATGGCGTTCATTAGCCCAGTGAATACCTCGCTTGCATCATGGGCACATAGATGTAGGGCGACCCCTTCTGGGGGGTGGTCCTGAATAGGGATTATGCGCGGAGCATTCCCTACTGAAATGGCCCATTTGCCCACAGGTAAAGCAGGTGCCTTGGGTTCCTCCATTAAAATTTTTGTGGGGAGGAGTACCTTGTAAATCTGCAGCTATAGCCATCCCTTGTATAAAGGCAGGCCCAATATCAGCGCACAAGCGAATGTAATATGTTAAATCCCCTTTTTTACGATAGGGATGAATGGCCACTTGGCAGGCAGAATTGGCATTTTCATAGGCCAGTTGTTTTACCAAGAGTCCCTACCTCTTCATCTACTGCTATTCGACCTACAACCTACAACAATCTACATGCAAAATCTTGGTGACGCTTATCAGGTCCCTGATGTATTTTCAAAAGCTGCTCTGTCTTAACTCCAGCTGACAGTAATCGACGCCATGCTCCCGATGTTGCTCCACTGATCTGACCATACGCAGCTTGGGGATATAAAATCTGCACCTCTTGGGAGGAGTATTCTCCTTGGCCCACAAGCATGTCTAGATTAATCCTATTCAGTTCAACTCCTTTATTTCTTTCAGCTTGCTCTTTGCATCTATCCCAAAAATTGGTCTTCCATAACAAATATTCTCTGCCCGACAAACATGCCTTAGCAACCATATGCCAATCAGAGGGAGTCAAGGCCTCTTGTGGAATGGTTTCCAGTATAGCTAATGTAAGTGGTGCTGTTGCTCCATACTGTGCCACAGGAGTTTTAAGGTCCTTCAGGGACTTAGGAGACAAAGTCTGATATTCGCATCTTCCTTCTCTGATCATCAAAGCCTGTAGTTTCTACTGAATAGGCGTGAAATTCTTCTAAATCATCTCCCCACAGCAAGGTTGACGGAACAGTTTTCTGTAAAGGGGAGAGACACTTCTTAATGTCGGGTGGTTGAGCTTGGATGGCAGCCAAGAAGGGGAAGGCATGGATCCATGATCCACAAGCAAGGCTCTAGTCGGAGCCAATTGAGGGGTTGTTGAGACCTAAGGGGTGTCCTTGCCACCTCCAGGAGAGGTCTCCTCCTTAGAAATTGAGGAATGAATCACCATATGGGAGGCACCTCCTCTTTTGAACTCAAAGCACAACAGAAAGGCACTTCCTTTTTCAAAACTGAACACTTTTTAGCTAAAACAGTAAGCAACTCTATAAGTTGAGCGAATGTATCAGAGGATAAAGAAAGAGTGGCAGGCTCAGCCTCTTTCACAGGGAGGCTAGGAGCCTTGGAAAACTTGGTCACAGAGTCTCAAGTAGCCACAAATATCTCATCATTGTGATACTGAGAAGCGGCCTCATCCTGCTCTTGTGAAAATCTGTACAAGGGTGTCCCTTCTGGTTGTCGTGGGCAGCTAGAGCAGGAGCTGAGGGGGAATGCTGCAATGATGGAGGAGCCTGCTCTGCTCTATGAGACTCAGAAAGGGTTCTAAGCAATCTCTTACTAGGTTCCACAGAGATAAAGCATCTACTGGCACAGCTTCAGGACCATGTGCTTGATAATAATCCTTCAAACAACTAC
>NW_007233349.1:0-18487 GCF_000164805.1 Carlito syrichta | reverse complement strand
CAGGGCCGCCCCCCGTGGACACGGGGGCCCGTTGGGGTGGGAGCCAGGATCCTGCGGCGCCGCATCCGCCGGAAGAGGGCGAGGATCAGAGAGGTGAGTCGTGGCCCTTTCTCCCAGGCTGGGGTGCCTGGGGTGGTCAGAGCTCATTGCAGCCTGGAACTCGGGAACTCAAGCGGTCCTCTCACCTCAGGCTCCCAAGGAACTGGAACGACAGGCACGCACCACCACACCTAGCTTTTTTTTTTTGAGTTGGAGTCTCTCTCTGTTGCCCAGACTGGCGTGCCGCGGCCGCTCCCGGCCACCGCAGCCTCGACCCGCTGGGCTCCGGCGATCCTTCCGCCCCAGCCTTCGAGTAGCCGCAACTACAGGCATGAGCTACCACGCCCGGCTGATTTTTTGATTTATTGTAGCGATGAGGTCTCGCCGAGTTGCCCAGGTGGGTCTCGACCCCGCGGGCCCCCAAAGGCACGGGATTACAGGCTGAGCTACCGAGCCCGGCTGCTAATTTTTTTTTTAATGGTGTTTTTGTTTGTTTTTGAGCTGGGCTCTAGCTCTGTGTTGGCTAGGCTGGTCTCAAGCTCTGGCCTCAAGTGATCATCCTACCTCAGCCTCCCAAGTAACTGGGATTAGGAGTATGAGCCACCATGTCTGGCTCAACATGCTTAGGTTTTAAAATTTGTAATAAAATATTCTATAAAAAAAGAAAGAACGTTCAAATGGAGATACAAATTATTCCCCAAACAGTTTCATATGCAGTGTAAATTTATGTGGTTGAAGTCATTCCCCAAAATTAGACATGTTTCTAAAAAGTGTGCAAAGAAGTCATTGAAAAATAATCTTTGTTCTGAAGCAGTTTGAAGAATCAAAACGTAACAATAACCTATGAAAACAATCCACATACTGATAAGTTATGTTCACTAGTCTCAACATGTATAAACAAATAAAAAAAGCCATACTGGGCTCCAAAGAAACTTCTACTCTTTTCAATGTGTGTGTATAGAAATCAAGATCTTTCTATTTTGGAATGAATCTGCATATAACAGTAAGAACAACAGTTAACATATTCTAAGCACTTAGCATTTACCAAACTCTGTTCTAAACTGCTTTGCATATACTAATTTACTTAATTTTCACAAGTGAAATAAGATATAAAAAAGACATAATAAAAAAATTGACAGCATATTTCAAGATTTTTGTAGTTGAATTCATTCTGCATTACAGCTTTAGCAAAAGTGTAAATTTATTAATGAAATAATATTAGGAAAGTCATTTGGCAAATTCCCATTTATCAAAAGTCTTTTATTTTATAATAGGAAGGATAGCAAAAAATAGGTCAATATTTAGGTCAATTATACCAAGACCTTCCCTGGAATAAATCATATCTATATTTGAAAAAGGAAATTTGATTAGTAATTTATGCATTGCTAATTAGTTTTTCGCCACAAGCCTCCTTCACCACCCACATCACCCTTTCATTCCAATACCGTTGTGAAAGTTGTTTAATGTAAAATATCTTTAGGGGATAATTTGCTAACCATCTTTTAAGGTACCACCCACAATTTCTTACAAACTAAGATGCAACAGAAAGGTTATTTCTTCTTCTTCTTTTTTTTCTTAAATGGAACAAAGGGAATATTAAACTTCAATGATATAAGACAATTTGATATATTCTGTTGAAGGTATTGTTCTCTATATAAATTGTGATGCACTGCATCTAAATTCTGATAGAATTGTAGTAAACAATCCAAATGATTAAATGGGTCAATAACCAATACCTTTCATGGCTTTCCAGTTCTTAATGATATGAATGATCTTAATTTCAAGCAATTGTTCTAAAGTAAAAGACTTTATGGAACTGATTATTTTGATGTCAAATCATAGATGATGATTTAGCTGAGTGGAAATATTTGCTTGTGTAAGGCATTTGTAGACCAAACAATCTGACTGATGACTTCCTCCCACATGTGTATGTAAACATATATGTACACTTGTGGGATGTATGTACATGCACTAATATTATACACTCAGCACATACACACAAACATCTGTGTGTGTGTGTGTGTGTGTGTGTGTGTGTGACTATATCGAACCCTTTACTAAATGCAAGGCTATTCATGATTGTAAATGTGTTTCATTAGGACACAGACACTTGTTTTATATAATCACTTTAATAACTTGAGTTAACTTCTAAGAACTTAATTTGACCATTATATGTTGAAAATCAAAAGTAAGTTTAATGACCCAGAATAAATCCATAGCTATTTCATTGCATGTTAATAAACTTGACTCTATCATTAAGCCATGGGAGCCATGGAATGAGGTGACTTAATTGATGTAAATTTACTCTTTAGAGAAGTCAGTCTAGCAGCCTTGTGGAGGATGAAATTACTGTCCAGAAAGACCAACCAAAATGCTTGTGAAGGCAGAGTGAGAAACAGTTGGGCCCTAACCTAAGGCAGTGACCCAAACTGAGACAGTGTGTGGGGGGGCCAGCCCCTGCAGATATTGGGGATCCCTTGTAGGAAAGATGGCATTGGCGATTAAACTGGAGGAATAGATATTAGAAGAAAGAAAGAAAGAGACTGGACTCTGTCTAGTGCAGAAGCTGTTTAATGGGACAAACCGTAAGCCTTTTATCCTAATGCTTTACAGGCAAAGTCACAAGACTTTCACGTGAACACAAAGCCAAGTGGATGAGGGGCGCCCGCCACCCACCAGATGTTTCCTCAAGCATGAGGAAAAACAATCCCCAAATTATCTTACTGTTCCTTATGCTTGGTTAGTGTTCCTAGAAAGTAATGCAACAATCCCTACTTACATCATGATGTTCTAATAATAAATAATTCTAAAGCTTATGCATATACAACACCTAAAATGACTAACTTAAATACTATTACCTTTTCTATTCTATGCTAATTCTACCTACACTATGGAAACTCTTAATTATAGCTCAAACCAGTTCCTAAAGAATGTGGCCCAGTCCAAAGATCATGCTGAGCCGTTTCTGGGAACAAATGATTATAATCTCTCAGCAAAATGGCCACTCTAAAATCTTATATATCTATCTTAACTTTTATAAAAGTTTCTAATTCCTAATCCTAATATATAAAGCTGATCATCAGCAATAAATCTTCTAAAATAAAACCCAAATATAAACTGTAAATTGTACTAAGGCCAAAACTGCAATTAGTAGAAAATGGGAACAATAAAATTTCTAATTTTTTGGAATGACTTCAACCACATAAGTTTACACTGCATATCAAACTGTTTTGGGAATAATTTGTATCTACATTTGAATGTTCTTTCTTTTTTATAGAATATTTTATTACAAATTTTAAAACCTAAGCATATTGAGCCCAGACATGGTGGCTCATACTCGTAATCCCAGTTACTTGGGAGGCTGAGGTAGGATGATCACTTATTAAACCTCATAATATCATGTTTGATCATGCTTGAACTAACATAATTCTCTGATGTTAGCATGACCTATTCTACAATAATTTCTTTGAGTAAAATAAATTCAGTTTCTATAATAAATAGAAAAACCCTACACTAACTGTAGCTAAAACTGGTTTAAAAGAATGCAGCCCAGTCCAAAGTACATGCTGGGCCCTTAGGAATGTGACCCAGTCCAAAGTTTGTACTGGGCCATTTCTGGTAACTGTAAATAGTCATCTATACCATCTAAAGCTGAAAATAGCTCTCCATATGTATATACTAATTCTACAAATATGCTTTTAAATCTTATAAAGAAGCTTGTACCATACTGAAGGCTCCCAAATGTAACCCGAGTTTGAATTATATCCAATACCTAACCCGAAACCACAGTTCATGGGAAACAGGAACAATGAGTTTCTAGAGTCAGCCATGCCTGTCACAGTCACAGAGCCTTCAGCTTAGGTCAGCAGAGTTCCTTTTGGCTAAGTGTGCTAAATAGAAAAAGGGAGGAGGGATGGGGTCAACAGCTTCTGAATGCATCCTAATGGTCTTGGGATCCATGGCCCACCCTGATCCCTAATACTCAGTGGGCCTCTGTGTCTGGCTCCCAACAACAGTGGAAATAGATAGATCTGGAGACGGTAAGGAAGAGGAGTAAGAAAAGAAACTTCCACAAGTCAGTGGATGCCTGGAATTCAATAGGCTAAAGATAAAACACAGAAAAAATTAGAAAGAATGAAGTTTTATAGGGAAGTACATTTTTAGAGAATCAGTTTCTTAGAAAATGATAAAGGATGTTCATGATTCATATGTATTTACTCAAATCTACTTACATATGTATCTTGCAAATTAGTTCCTTTGATGTTGCCATTGGATCTAAAAGTAACTAGAAAATCTTTTATTTGTTTATTTACTCATTTATTTTAAAGGAGAAAATGAAACAACTTGAAATTAACTTCAAACTTTTACCAGCTATTGACTTCAACAACCAGGATTGACCTTTACTGCTTCTAAAACTGTGGTCCTTAATTTGAAACATTTCACACTTTATTAAATGTTAAGAGTTTAAAAATATTTTACATTCAAAATAAAAATAAAAATAATGGAAATGTGTGAGTTCATTGACTTTATAATCACAGATGGAAAGTTTAAAGCTGATATCAACAGCAACAGAAATTAGGAACTAATCACCACTAATGTTAAAGATGGCATAGAACAGAAAATAGCTCATCTGATTTAATTGAAATTTAAATTCATAATGCACAAAGGAAGAAGAATATAATCATCATTTCCTCCCACTTATCAGTGAGCACAGTATCATCAGGTTGCACAATCACTTTCCATTGCAAAGTATCATGATGCTACTTCATGAAGAATAGCTGGAGAAAGGAATCTTGATGAATCACTTGTGTTTTCTAGTGTTTGAGCTGCATATGAATTTACTTTCTGGAAGGGCTGTTGAACAAAAGAAATCTAGAGTCTATATGTACTTCAAGTAGTGTGTGTGTGTGTGTGTGTGTGTGTGTGTGTGTGTATATAGTATGGCTCTTGCCTTGTCTTTACCCTCATCATTTAACTCTCATTACAAAATATTTCTGTCACATCAGTATAGAAATCTATTTTAAAGAAAAATCCCATGCCCAATCTCAAAATGTTATCACAGCTAATCTACTTGTTGTTATAGCATAAAGTTGAAGATGAGTGCTATGTCTTTCAATTTACCTTCTAGCATGCGCTCCTTCATGCTTTTAGGATTGTTTTGAAACTACTACATAATCACCAGTGCATCTGACAATGCAGACTTCCCACCTGTCAGCACATAATCGCTACACAAAAATGAGGAGAGACTAATAGGAAAAGCTCATAGAAATTTTATAATGTTAGAGGACAATTTCTTCATGAAACAGAAGATTGACTCAGAAAGAATAAACACAATATGTGCTTTCCAAAGAGAATATACACCATTTTCTTAGAAATGTCCTCTATGTGTCTCATTTCATTCAGAACTGTTTATGAAAAACAGTTACAAGGTGCTTAAGAGACTTATTCTCTAAAAATAATGGAAAACAACAATAAAAATAGACTTTGCAGATTACAATGGCGAATTTAAGGCATTTAAGACATGCATTTTTAATAATAGAAAATTTAAAGCCTGTCGTCCTATATCTTCATCTGTTTTGGGTTGCTATGACAAACTGCCACAGACTGAGCAGCTTAGAAAAAGAAACTTCTTTCCTACAGTTCTGGAGGCTGGAATGTCCAAGGCTGAGGAGGGCCTGCATCCGGTGGGGGGTTCTTGCTGCCTCATCCGTGGCAGGGGAAGAAGGGCAAGAGAGCAACACAGCAGAAGAGCCTAGATGTTCTTGTGTAGTTCACTCTCCTGTCACCGATCCCCTCTTGTGATAACATCATCATTTGAACCCTAGCACCTAATTCTCTCCTACGTGTACAGCTTATCCACCCTGTTGTGTTGGAGGTCAAGTTTCCAACACACAAACTCTGGGAGACACATAGCATCCTTAAATGCAGCTAAAAGAAACTCAATGAGGCAAGTAATTTATGAATGGTGAATTTACAGTGCAAACTGGAAAACCTACTGTAAGAAAAAAATAGAAATAATTGATACAACACTCAGATGGGGTATATAGGTTTCATTGTCTATGGAGGAAGTTTGCCAGTTCATTGGTAGAGATACATGTCTTTCCTGGACTTGAAGTCTAGGAGAATTTTGTCACAGTGGTCATTTGAGTCAACTCTCAATAAGATGCTATTTCCAGTTATGTTCTATGTGTTGCTACTTCTTGGTGGCACTTAGTGATGGACTGTTAGAAAATACGATAGGGGCATTTTTCACATGAATAGACAGTTAAAGGGAGGGTGTTTGTCTGGGCTAACAGTTATCTGAAAGCTGAAGTAATCGTTTTAAGGATAGATAAGCCTTCTAAATTTGATTTTCTCAAACTTTTGATTAGAAGAGAAAAGTATAATTCTGAAAGGAATGCAAGATCAATACAACTTGAAAAGGTAGAACATTAAATACAAATGAATAAATAGACAATGCACTGTCATTATAATTTTATTTTTTTTAAAAAAGACATTATTTTAAAGAGAGACTATCTGGTTACCTTATACCGATGTTTTTTTAATGGATGTATGTGTGCCTCTGTGTGTGTATGTGAAAACAGTCATTAGGAAGCACTATTTTAAGCTCATTTTTTTTTTTGAGTTGGAGTCTCACTCGGTCGCCCAGACTGGAGTGCAGTGGCCGCTCCCGGCCACCACAACCTCGTCCTGCTGGGCTCCGCGATCCTTCCGCCTCAGCCTTCCGAGTAGCCGGAATTACAGGCGCGCGCTACCACACCCGGCTAATTTTTTGATTTATTGTAGAGATGAGGTCTCGCTGCCCAGGCGGGTCTCGAACTCGCGGGCTCAGGCAATTCACTCACCTCAGCCTCCCAAAGGCGTGGGATTACAGGCTGAGCCACCGAGCCCGGTTAAGCTCATATTTTTAAAAACAAATTGTCAGATTCAGGATTTTGTCATAAACTGCATAGCAGAAATATAGATTTGATATGTCCAGCAATTGTCAGATACTCTGTTCTCAAATAAAGCTGTTAAATGTGACCAGAATTTGAAATGTTTTCAGCTTTGAGGACCATATGTCTGCAGTTCTACGATAGTACCACCAGATGGCAGACTTGCTCACCTCTTTTAGGCAAATACTTCTAAAGATGATTTTTCTCTATGAAAATAGCTTTTATTGAAGAGACATAAACTTAATGCTTACATATCTTGATTTTATAATAAATAAATTGGTTTAAAACAAAATTGACATTCTAGTAGTTATACTAAGAGGCTTCACATGATTCATCATCTAGATAATAATGCAAAACCATTTACTGAGCATTATTTTATCTAGGCAATTTTCATGGATTTAATAAAATGAACAATATCCTATAGGAAAAATACTAATAGTACCTCTGTTATGAATTAGAACACCTAGGTTCACAGTGGCTAGAAATAGAATACTTTGTATTTTGATTTCTCTCTACATTTTTGTTGCCATCTTCAATTCATTCTTATTCTATGCTGAGCAATTTGCAGTTTCCTGAAAATTCTCATTTTACACAATTGTGCCTGCTGTTTTAAAAATCTACCCGTAACACATTCCTACTCACGATTCCCTTTCCTTTTTCTCACCCAAGAGTATGACATTCTTGTATTATGCAGATGTCATCTCTAATCATGTTTTTTTTTTAAGTTTCAGAATAAAGTTTATTAGAGAAAGAAGGGAAGAAAAAAGGAAGATTCATGGCAGAAAGACCTGCCATGGGCCAATTTCTGAAAAAAGAAAAACTGCCTCAAATCCTGTTTTCTAGGAGGAAACTATCTGGTACACAGAATCATTCAGCTATGTTCTTTCCATAGGGTTCACTTACACTATTGTTTTCATAATAATAATGTATAATATGCAATACTAGATACTCAATATAATTTATTTATACCATGTTTAAAGATACATCCAATCCTATCTCCTTTATCATAAAAATTTAAGATACCATTAGATATCAAGCTTCTACCAAGCCTTTTAAAGGAACAGGTTTTAGGTAGGTTAAAGTCTCTTGGTTGAGGTATCTAACTGAAAATAAATTAGAGGGGAAAAAGGAACTTATGGGTATGAGTATTTGAAAATGTAGTCTTATTGAAGAGGTTACTTAATCCAGACATGCAAGCCTCTCTCTTTGTCATCATCTTAATATCATTCTCTACTGTCTCTGGTAGCAAAAGAGAGCCTAACTCTTAAAGACTTAAATAGCTTTACAGAGTTGAGGAAAGAGCGGGGGGGGGGGAGTTCACTCTCTTATCTGGAACTCTAAGTCAACAAGGAACTCTAAGTCAGCTTGATAACAGGTCCACTTGGAGAAATGAATGGGACTCTGGCATGGGCCAGGTCCAGGTGTATTCTCCTGTGACTAGAGAGTTTAACGTACATGAGTGGACAATTTCATCAGAGCCATCTGAGCTGGGGGCGGGGAGGAAAGAAATTCCTGGATGCTCAGATGGGACTGCTTATATAAAAAATAAGAGCTACCTTCTTTAGAGGCATAGTTAAAGAAATGATCACACAACACAAGACTTCACATCGGATTATACATCCTATGCACATTTTGCTGATTTGGAGTTTTTGTTTAAATGTGGCCCCTTTGAATGTGTCTATAGTTCTAAAAGAGGTGAAACCATAAAGTTTTTGAAGGTTAGTCACCCCATGGGAAGCTGAATATGATTTGGCTCTTTGCAGGTGATCCTGCCCAGACACAGGTCAGAAAGACACTCTTGTGGTGATGTATCATTTTAGAGTTGGAACCCTGTAATCAACTGCCAGCAAAAAGTCACTGTGGGTAAATCTTACATGCAGACTAAACCCTCACTGGCAACACTAAGCTAGAAGCCAAAGTGCTGCTCCCTCTGCAGCCACCAGCTGAGGAAGCACAAATTAGGCCTGGAGAGCAGCTATGTTGCGAGGCAAACCCGTCCTTTGATTATGAGTAGGCTTTGGGTGACAGTGGGAAGCTTCAGGATCAGAATTTCAGTAATCCCTGATAAGAATCGCAGGGGTGTCTTAGCCTCAAATGCTTACCTGAACTGAGGGTCAGAAACATGATTTTTGCTTGAATGTTAACTGAACCAAGTCTGATCTCATGTAGCTGAGGAATCTAGGTAATGTCATAATGAGGAAGGAAATGTAGAAAGGTAGACTGAAATGTTTCATATATAACACTCAGCATAATCTGAAGTAACCAATCAGCATAGCCGGGAAAGGCTGTCTTAATTTTAAGGCAGGCACATACTTCATATGTCAATTACTACAATAGGCCAGGTATCTATAATCCCAGCACTTTGGGAGGCTAAGGTGGGAGGATCACTTGAGGCCAGGAGTTCAAGATCTGTCTGGGCAAGGTAGCCAGACCACACCTCCATAAAAAAATATTTAAAATTAAAAAATTAAAAATATATTTAAAAATCATGACTACAATAGACTCTTAACTGGTATCCATGACATGATGAGGATGGCAAGTACTGGTTCCTGCGGTAGACACGTTAAAAAGACTAGTATATTAAAAGAATTAGACATGAATAGTCACAGAGATTCTGAAAAGGGTAAAGCAGAGAACATGCTCAGATCTACTGTGAGTGTTCCTGCAGTTCAGCATGCCCCCTGTGAATATAACAGTTTTATCATTGATATCTTAGAGCTAGACCCCGATCTCACCACTTCATTTTATGGACAATAATGTGTACAAGAAAAATGATCATCCTGAGATCATATTCATGCTAGATTACAGCTAGAATTAGAATTCAAGAGATTTCGAATTCAGTGTCTTTGACAATATTATACTGGTTTTAGATCACGGAAAGGAACACATTTTAATATATGGCATTGTCATTGTCATTTGGGTGTAGAAATGAGCTGTGATTTTGTCCTAAGACTACAACTTTCCCATTTATGGTACTGGAATATTTTCTGTTAAAATATTTTACCTAAAGTGATTGCATTTTATAGATACTCAACTAGGGTACCATGAACATTCTAATGTTTCATTTTAGGTGTGAACTTGTCTGTATTTAGACATACCTAGCCACCTGATAAAGCATTATTTGGGATATATCTGTAAGAGTTTTTCCAGAGGAGACTTGTATGCAAATCTGAGTGGATGAGGTAGGAAAGGCCTACCCTCATGGCAGGAGGCACCATCCGATCCTCTCGTACCCAGAGAACAAAAACAAAGAAGTAAATGTGTTGATCTGCCTGTTAGAGCTGGGATACTCTTTCTTTCCTGTCCTTAGACAACAACATTGAACTACCCAGCCTTTGAATTCCAGGGCTTATACCAGTGTCATCCTTCAGTTCCTCCAGCCTTTGGTTTGGGGTTGAGAATTACACCATGAGTTACCCTTATTCTAAGGCCTGCAGACATGGATTGAGCCATGCTACCAGCATCCCTGGGTCTCCTGATTGTAGACAGCCTGTCATGAGACTTCCCAGCCTCCATAAAAGTGTGTGCCAATTCCCCAGTTTTATCCCCTCTTATCTATCTCTCTATCTTTCTACCTATCTATCATCTACCTATCAGTCAAGTATCTATCCATCTATCTTCTGTCTACCTATTTCTATCTCTCCATCTATTTATCTAGCAAGTACGTACCCATCTATCCTCTATCTTCTGTCTATATCCATCTGTCTTTCTATCTACCTACCTACCGACCTATCATCTACTTGCCTGTCTATCATCCATGTATCTATTCATCTATCCTCTATCTAGCGCTATACATCATCTATCTATCAATCAATCTCTCTATCATCTATCTATTTCTATGTCTATCATCTATCTATCTATCTATATCTATCTATCCACCACCTATTTATTATCTCCCCTCTATCTCTATCTATCTGTCATTTATCCATCTATGTATCATCTATTTATCTATCCACTCACCCATCCTATTGTTTTTGTCTTTCTGGGGAACTGATATATACATGCATTTAAATGGATGTATGTTTGTATGCTAAATTTTAAAAGCTATTTCAATTCAAACATTGTAGTTTTTTATTCTAAAGATGTGGGGTACAATTCAGGGTTAGGCATACAAGTGATCATTGTACAGGTAAGGTGGCCCCCACTTTGCCCGGTTTGAGATCAGGTACTTTTATATATAGCTTTAAAGAAAATTCACACAAAGATTTGAAATAGAGTTCTAGTAAGTTGGCTTGCTATTAGCTGTATAACTAACACGTACTGTGGAGTTAGTCATATTTTTTGACAAAGGCAATGTCAGAGCTCATGATATACTATAATTAAACTCTGTGTCTCAATCCATGTGATTCATGACTATAAGTCAAATAAAGCTGATGTCTGTATGATAGGAGTTTGCCACTACCTGGAAAGTCGACCATTCTTACAAAATAATCATTGCCTTTCCCATCTATGTCAGAAACTCATTTTAAAGGTGATAATCAATAACTAGGGATAAGAATTTAAAACCAAATAACTTTGGAAGAAATAACATATTAACTTAAATTCTCAACAAAGCATGAGAAAAAAATTAGTCTAGAAAGTGATATAAGAATTCAATACATTATAGATATTTATTCATATATATAAAATAAAAATATGAATAAATAATTATTAATAACAAAAATTTAACTACTTTAAGTCATCACATTGCTATTTTTTTAGCTTCTCTTTTTCCCTTATGGTTAAACACACACACAGACACACACACACACACACACACACACACACACACACACACACACACACACACACACAACATATCCACAATTGAATGGCCTACAAAATTTCAGCAAAAAAGAAAATCACTTGGAGAAGTCTATTGCAAGTTTTCTTAAGTATAAGAACATAAGGTTATAATTCTATTTCACTATGCTAAATAACTCAATTGAAAAAAATCATTTTGAGAAAAGGAGTTAAACAAAATGAAAAAACTTGACATAAATTATTAACACCTTGAAAGTACATTTATATGAATAATTTATTATTTTAATGTTCTTACTTTGCAGATTCACAGAAAACATATTAGAATTTTATGCTCAATGAAGGCCTTTGTATGAAATTATTACTTCCTAATGGCACAAACAGAGTAAAGGAAGGAACCACACTGATTGTGGTGGCGAATGCCTACAATTCCAGAACTTTGGGAGGCCAAGGTGGGAGGCACGATTGAGGCTAGGAGTTAGAGACCAGTCTGGGTAACATGAGACTCTGCTTTTACAAAAATTAAAAAATTAACCAGGAGTCCTGGCACATGCCTCTCATCCCAGCTACTCTGGAGGTTGAAGCAGGAGGATCACTTGAGCCCAGGAGTTTGAAACTACAGTGAGTTATAACTGCACCACTGCACACTAGCCTGGGCAACAGAGCAAGGTTCTGTTTCAAAAAGGGGGTGGGGCAGGGAGTAACAAATTCAGAAAGCAAGAGACTGGGTGCAATGATGAAGAAGACTGTAGGAAACAGACTGCCCAGTAGTTCCATATATGAACCCACTCTTTACCATCAGTTTTGCATACTTAACAAGGGCAAGAATAAAAATAATCATGCTATGAATTGTACTGAGCCAGGCTAATATATAATTACACTTATAATGAAATAAAAAGGTCTCAGATAGCTCTGCAAAAAATCTCAAGTTTCCCTTCTCTGAGCAGCGACTCTTACTTTTCTACAGTGCTTCACACCTGATTAGATTCACACACCATCTTTGTAATACTCTCCCTGGAAGATAGTGTAGAAGATAAATTATCAAGTAATCATTTACTCTCCCAGAACAAATTTTATTGATTTTCATATTTATGGCAATAGATTCTACCTGCAGTCGAAGAACCTAGAATTCTGTATTTCTCCCTTAGACAATAAGATAACCATCTCTAATAATGTAGAGTATAGCCAATCACTATGCTAGGTTATGTATTTTTTAATACTCTAATTTACATCTCAAAATCAATTTTCAAAAACACTACCTATTTTTATGCTCACAAAATGCCATAAGCCTAAAAGGTCATAATAAAGTATGGAAGATTTTAATGCTGCAATATAGACTTTAATGGTTCTGTGTGTCTATAAGACTGAAAGTAAATATATATTCTATAATTTGCATTGGTGGAAGCTATTAGATCATCTCATTAAGGAATGCTTTTATTCTTTTTTCACTTTTTATGGTAATTTCTATATACAGAATAAGATAAACTTAATTCTTAGTTTTAATCAAGTATTTTTCCTTTAATATTGGGTGTTCTTTCTGTTTCTGTTTTCATATGTACCTACCAAACCACGTTTAATTAGATTTCTCTCATGACTATTTTTAAAATTTCCCCAAAATGAAGAAAAATGAATTGATGATAGATGGTGTCTAAATAGGTAGATTGTCAAACAAATATATGAATAGAAAAATGTATCATGAGTTTTTTTTTAATGACTGATTCCAGTTTTCAGATTCATCTGTCAACTCTTTAATCTACACTCATAAAAGTAATCTATCTTAACGGATGATCAAGATGCATTTGTGTCATGTAGTTGTGCTCTGAGCAACAGATACACGCCTGGTCACATACAAAGAACTTTGTGTTCTTATAATAGGTTATTGAAAATGGTTAATGCAAATAGGCTAAAATGTGCTTTAAATTATCTTTCAAAGTATTTTTTGTTCCTCCTAGACTAACAGGTTGGCAGATACACACACATGATATAAAGTCAAACAAGTCTGTAAGCAGTTACAATCAGTGCTATCCAATGAGCACAAAAAGAAAAACTCCACGAGGTAGGCATCAATTGGCATACTGCCATCTGCAGTTAAGAACACCATAATCCAGCTAATTGCTTTTGCTCGTGATTGCCAGTGAGAACTTGTGTAACTCTTACGGTTGCCAGATGTACCTCCGATTGGCATAAATTGTGTCTAAGCATACATGAAACTTTGAGCTATACATGTTGTGTCTTTATGTTTATTTTTTATTTTTTTTATCTTTTCAGAGACAGGGGGATTAGCTCTGCTGCCTAGGCTGGAGTCCAGTAGCAGGATCATACCTCATGGCAAACTTGAACTCCTAGGCTCAAGGGATCTTCCCACCTCAGTGTCCTTACTGGCTGGGACTACAGGTGCATGCCACCACACTTGACTACATATTTTTTTAAGAGACGGGGTCTCATTATGCTGTCCAGGCTGGTCTTGTACTTCTGGCCTCAAGCAATCCTCCTAGCTCAGTCTTCCAAAGAGCTGTGATTACAGGCATGAGTCACTATGTCCAGCATTATTTTTTTTTAGTTTTACATCTCTGTGCTCTTAAATATAATACCCATTTGATATGCAATTCACAAATCTCATGTTCACATTTAGAAGCTGACTTATTTCTTAACATTCTAAGGTAGTTTTCATTTTTCAATTATGAATTGATATCTCAGTACACCACATGAATATTTTGTTCATTCCTTCCTGAACTTTATAACTTTTATGTATTTAACTCTGGATATTTTAAAATAATTCACCTTTGTATAGAAAAACAGATGAGCGAGTATGATGTTACAACAATTTCTCTTGACTACACACTAGAAATACACATATAAACATGACTTGATGCCCTGAGCATACAATTATCACATATGCTATTAACACTGAACAAGAAGAAATATTTTATAAGCCTTAAAATCAAGCAACAGATCAGAGGAGAATCAACAGAGGGGAAGGATAGTAGAGTGCTAGGGAGATTAGAATGTGGATATATGCATGGCAAACTCTAACTCTGAGACTATATTTCATCTCTGAGATTTCTGCCTGCAGTTATTATTATTAAGTCCAGCTGTTTTTAGGAGATAGTGCATTTTGTAACAATATTCGATGTTACTTGTCATAACATTGTACACTTAAAATGGTAAATAATAATAATAATAATAATTTTTGAATGGGGTCTCACTCTGTCACTCAGGCTGAGTCCAGTGGTATGATTATAGCTTACTGAAACCTTGAACCCTCAAGCTCAAGGGATCCTCTCACCTCAGCCACCTGAGTAGCTGGGACTACAAGGTACATGCTACCACACTCAGCTAAATTATTTTTATTTTTTGTAGAGATGGGGTCTTGCTATGTGGCCCAGGCTGGTCTCGAGTTCCTGGACTCAAATGATCCTCCTGTCTTGAACTCACAAAGTGCTGGAATTACAGGTGTAAACTACCATGTCCAGCCAGTAAACTTTATATTATGTATATTTCACCCCAATTTTTACAGTGCAAAGTGTAGGATCATATTTATAAATTATTTACACACAAAATTCAACTAGAAGCTCTAAACAACTAAGTTTTAGGACAAAACTAAGCAATGCAAATTGGGACAAATGACATAACTGGTCCTGAAATTATTTAAGATCTTAATTGGAAAGCCAAAACAAACAAAAAAATTCCTAAATTGTACTAAAGTTATTCAGGGGAAGGCCTTTCACTCAAAATATCCTTGAGTGAAAGCAAAGACTAGAATGAAAATAAAGGAACTGTGATTCATGTGAGATCTTGGTTCTGTTGGTAGAGGAAGCATGTTCTCTGTAGTTGGGGAAGTTCCTGGCATGGTGCCACCGTGAACACCACCTCTCAGATCCATGATTGGCAGGGAGAATGTCAACCCTTTGCTTCATTTCCAGGTGCAGGTTACCACCGCAAATTTGGAACATGCTCCACATTCTCATTTTGGGTACACTGTTTTCATTGCTGCCTCTGAATCCTGTGGCTCTAGGTGTAAACAAAGAGTTTGACTCAAAGTCCTGACATTCTGCGTCCTCTTTTTAGGTCCCAGGAAAATGAGAATGACCACCAGTGACTTCTAATAGATACGGTCCTCGATAGATATGGGGTTTGTACAAGAGGGTCATGCTGGCCTCTACACAGATATCAAGATAATTGAAGGTAGTACTTTTTATGATATACTCTGCTTTAATTTTTTAAAATTTATTACTCTGCTGGGACATTTAAGGAGGAAAAAAAACTAGTTGGTTTCTCCTTTCAAAACACCTAACACCTCACTATTCAAGGGTAACAGATAACATATGTCCAGCATTAAAGAAAGCTCTAATATTGTCCTACTGAACTTTCACTTGCCTAATTAAAATTGTCCATGCAATACTTTAAAGTATTTACATTTTTAATTTTAATTGCAACTAAATGTAACTTTCAGAGGCAAGACTAAATTCTAAAAATATTATATAAAGAGAAATATTTATGGAATGCATAATTTTACATCTTAGGATGCCCAAATGCTAGCTTTTCTTGTATTTTTTTCTTATAACTGAATAAAAACAATGATTATTTTAGTTTTGGTCTTATGTTTTAACTAAAATACTCCCCACAGCACACACACAGAAGAATCCTATTCTCACAATTGGTACGATCATTTTCCAAGTCACAAAAGATACAATTTTTTTGGTATCTTTTACAAAAAATTAGTATCTTTTACACAAATTTTGTAGTAGTAAATAAGTGATTTCATATCAAATTCCCACTTTACTCACTCAATTCCCCAGAAAATCTGTATTATGGTGAGCAGATTTTACTGCAGGTATTCTGTCAGATTTGCTACTAGTAGGATGAATTTTTTTGTGACTCTGTTCTTCTCTTAACCCCAACTGAATTTTATGTTTTCAATTCTGTATTAAGTTCATTTTCTAGGTGACTTTTGCATTCTGGTACAATTGTGTTTAATAATTTTCTGATAAAGGAAATTTTATTTTTCCATGTGATATTGCAGCATTAGTTTCAATTTCTAAACTGAGCAAGATGATATAAACCAAATGCTATGGTATGATGCAGTGATCACAATTCAAGAAAACTGATCATAAAATGCAAGGACAATATTGCCCTTCTTGTACAATAACTTTCCTGAAACAGATGTTATTAAGTCACAAATTAGATATTTCTGCACATTAGATAACTTATCAGTGAAGAATACAATGGGGACTGTGGCATATTTACATGTGGAAAATTCTCTAAAATGGTTTAGGTAAGTGAGTTAAGAAAAGGGTTATATTCTATACAAGAACAACATATATTAACACATTTTATGGGCTTTTTTAAAAAAAGAGATTTAGAGATGGGGCAAGATGGAGAAGGCATAGGTGAACTGGTGAGATTCTCTGAACGTGAGTTCCCAAAAAGGCTATCACTTCGCTACCCCCATCCCCCAGCCCACCACCAACTGCGCTGGGGTCAGGCCCGGGAACTTCAGTCCCATGCAAGGCCAGATATTGCGCCCCTCCCCCCACTGCTGCCGTTCTACTTGTGTGTGGAAGTCTCCGGTCCCAGCCCCCTCCAGATCCCTCCCTGGCTGCATTGTCTCCAGCCCGGGCACCCGGCATCAAGCTGCCGGTCACACAGGGAGGCTCTGGGCACCTGCCCCTCAGAGACGCCAGTTCCATTTCTGGCTGAAGTACTCTGTAGGGTCCCAGCGCCACTCTCACCGTTTACAGCCTGCCCTTTGGAACTTTGGAGCTCTGGAGCTCCGGGTCAACCCTGGCTGAGGCACTCAGCGTGAGACCCCAAACCAGAGGACCCAGACAAGCGGAGAAAAACAGATCTGCTTAAACTGCTTCGCCATTCTCCAGACAGAGACTTCCATTGCCCCGCCCACCTAGCAACAAACTTTACCTCAGCTCCTAAGGCAACAGTGTGAAACAGGAGACAAAGCCCCACCCCTATGCTGCAACGAAAAACAAAAGGGAGAGACTGGAATCGGAGATCACAGAAGTGACTCTAGTCTGATCGCTTATTTTGACTTATGATTTTATCATTGAAACTGTTGGTCTAGATTAAGTTTGGTGTTTACCTTCTGACTTATACTGTTTCTTGATTTTTTTTGGTCTGTCTCTGTGTAGCTATCAGTATTCTTTAGGGAATCTTTCTTACCTGTCTTTTTTCACTTCTTCCCAGCCCTGTGTCTCTCTCTCACCTGATAGTTGGTATGTATATCTGTTTTCCCTCTCGCACTTCTCTCTTTCGCTTATTTTGACTTATGATTTTATCATTGTAACTGTTGGTTTAGATCACGTCTGTTGTTTACCTTCTGATCTACACTGTTTCTCGATTTTATTGACCTGTCTCTGTGTAGCTATCAGTACTCCTTAGGGAATCTTTCTTACGTGTCTTTCTTCACTTCTTCCTGGCCCTGTGACTCTTTCTCACCTGATAGCTGGTATGTATATCTGTTATGCCTCTCACACTTCTCTCTTTCGCTTATTTTGACTTATGATTTTATCATTGTAACTGTTGGTTTAGATCACATTTGTTGTTTACCTTCTGACTTACACTGTTTCTCGATTTTATTGCCCTGTCTCTGTGTAGCTATCAGTACTCTTTAGGGAATCTTTCTTACGTGTCTTTCTTCACCTCTTCCCAGTCCTGTGTCTCGTTCTCACCTGATAGTTGGTATGTATATCTGTTTTCCCTCTCGCACTTCTCTCTTTCTAACTCCCTATTGACCCTGCCTTCCTCCATTGTTTTCG
>NW_007233348.1:185954-257884 GCF_000164805.1 Carlito syrichta | reverse complement strand
TCCAGGTTGCTGCAAAATTCATGATTTTGTTCCTTTTTATGGCTGTGTAGTATTCCATCGGGTATATGTACCACATTTTTTAATCCAGTCCTCTTTTGATGGGCAGCATGGTTGCTTCCAGGTTCTTGCTTTGTGAACAATGCTGCAATAAACATAAGTGTGCAGGTATCTTTTTTATCGAGTGATTTGAGTTCTTCAGGAAATATTCACAGTAGGGGAATTGCGGGGTCACATGGGAGGTTGATATTTAGAGCTTTTAGGAATCACCACACTGCTTTCCACAGAGGTTGCACTAGTTTACACTCCCACCAACAGTGTAGAAGTGTTCCCTTTTCGCCACACCCTCTCCAGTAGCTGTTATTTTTTGAATTGTTGATAATTGCCATTCTGACTAGAGTTAGGTGGTATCTCAGAGTGGTTTTGATTTGAATCTCCCTGATGATTAGTAAGGTTGAACATTTGTTCATGTGTCTTTTGGCTGCTCGGATGTCTTCCTTTGTGGAGTGTCTGTTCATATCTTTTGCCCATTTTATAATGGGGTTGTTTGTTTTTTTCTTTTCAGCACATTTGAGTTCCCAAGATATTAAGCCTTTGTCAGACCTGGTGTTGGCAAATACTTTTTCCCAGTCTGTAGGCTGTCTCCCTCCTCTCTTGAGGGTTTCTCTGGCTTTGCAGAAACTTGCCAGTTTAATAAGGTCCCACTTGTCTATCTTCTCTCTTACGACCTGTGGGTTTCGGGTTTTGTTCAGGAATTGGATGCCAGTTCCGATTTCCATGAGGGTATGTCCTTCATTTCCTAAGGTTCTTATGGTTTGAGGTTTTACATTTAGGTCTCTGATCCATTTGGAGTTAACCTTTGTACATGGGGATAGATAGGGGTTCTGGTTCAATCTTCTGCATGTGGTCAGCCAGTTTTCCCAGCACCATTTACTGAATAGGTTCTCCTCTCTCCAGTGGTAGGTGGTGGAGGCTTTGTTGAAGATGAGTTGGTTGAGAAATTGAGGTTTTGCTTCTGGAATCTCAATTCCATTCCATTGATCTACATGCCTGTTCCTATACCAATACCAAACTGTTTTGATGATTGTAGCTTTATAGTAAAGTTTGAAGTCTGGTAATGTGATACCACCTGCTTTGTTTTTGTTTTGTTTTGTTTTGTTTTGCTGAGGATTGTTCTGGTTATTCTTGGACGTTTGTGTGTCCATATGAATTCCTGTGTTGTTTTTTCTAGGTCTGAGAAGAATGCTGCTGGTAATTTGATGGGTATTGCATTGAGTTTGTAGATTACCTTAGGTAAGATGAACATCTTCACAATGTTGATTCTTCCAATCCATGAGCATGTGATATTTTTCCACTTGTTTGTGTCATCTTTGATTTCTTTGGGCAGTGTTTTGTAGTTTTCATTGTAAAGGTCTTTCACGTCTCTGGTTAGGAAGATGCCAATGTATTTCATTTTTTTTGTGGCTATTATAAATGGAATTGTGTTTTTTATTTGGGTTTCTGTTTGTTTATTATTGGTGTAAAGAAATGTGATTATCTTTTGCACATTCAATTTGTATCCTGAGACTTTGCCAAAGGCCTTTATCAGTGTATGGAGGTTTTTGACAGATTCTCTTGGGTTTTCAAGGTACACAATCATATCATCTGCAAAGAGAGATAACTTGACTTCCTCTTTTCCTATTTGGATACCCCTGATTGCCTTCTCTTCTCTGATTGTTCGAGCCAGGACTTCCAATACTATGTTGAACAGGAGGGGTGAGAGTGGGCATCCTTGTTTTGTTCCAGTTTTCAGAGGAAATGGTTCCAATTTTTGTCCATTTAGGAGTATGCTGGCTGTGGGTTTCTCGTAGATGGCTTTTACTATTTTGAGGGTTTTTATCAAGAAGGAGTGCTGAATTTTATCAAAAGCTTTTCCTGCATTTAATGATATAATCATGTGGTTTTTGTTTTGACATCTGTTGATGTATTTAATTACATTTATGGTTTTCTGAATGTTGAACCAGCCTTGCATCCCAGGAATGAAGCCTACTTGGTCGTAATGGATGATTTTTGAGATGTATTGTTGAATCCGGTTTCCTAGGATCTTGTTGAGAATTTTAGCGTCTATGTTCATCATAGATATTGACCTGTAGTTCTCTTTCTTTGTTGGATCTTTACCTGGCTTTGGCATCAATGTGATGTTGGCTTCATAAAATGATTTGGGGAGAGTTCTACCTTTTTCAATCACCTGCAATACCTTCAGTAGGATTGGTATCAGCTCCTCCTTAAATGTCTTGTAGAATTCTGCTGGAAAGCCATCTGGACCAGGGCTTTCTTTTGTAGGTAGTTTTCTTATTACGTAGTTCATTTCCTTGATTGTTATTGGTCTCTTTAGGGTCTCAATTTCTTCTTGTTCCAACCTAGGTAGGTTGTGTGATGTCAGAAAGTCCGCCATTTCCTTAAGGTTTTCAAGTTTGTTTCCATACCAGTGTACATAGTAGTCTCTAATGATCTTTTGTATTTCTTCAGGGTCAGATGTGACTTCATCTTTTGTGTTTCTGATTGTGCTTATTTGGATTTTTTCTTGTTTTTTTCTTGGTCAGTCTAGCTAGGGGACCATTGATCTTGTTTATCCTTTCGAAAAACAAGCTTTTTGTTTCATTGATTTTTTGTATTATCTTTTTGACATCTATGTTCTGGATTTGGGCTTTTATTTTGGCGATCTGGATTCTTCTGCTGAATGTATGGTTTTGGTGGTCTTCCTTTTCCAGCTTCCTTAGGTGGCTTGTTGGGCTGTTAATTTGTGTCCCTTACATTTTCTTCATGTGTGTTTGTAGGGTTATAAATTCCCCTCTTACTACAGCTTTTAAGGCGTACCAGAGATTTTGGTAAGATGTTTCTTCATTTTCATTTATTTCCAGGTATATTTTAATTTCAGTTTTTATTTCATCATTGATCCAGGAGTTGTTTAGCATCATGCTGTTTAGTGTCCATGTCTTTGTGGGTTTTGGGGGGACTTTGTTGGTGTCAATGTTTATTTTTATTCCACTGTGGTCCGCTTTCTTATAGCATTATAATTGTTCAAGGTCACCTTATGAATGAGAACATATGGAACACAGTTCTTTGTTTCTGTGATAAATCACTGAGTATGATAGACTCCAGATCCATCCAATTGTTGCAGAGTCCATATATTTGTCCTTATTTATGGCTGCACATATTCCATTGTGTATATGTACATTTTTTTCATTCAGTCCAGTTTCGATGGGCAACACAGTTGGTTCCATGTTTTTGCTATTGTGAATAGAGCTGCAATGGGCTTTCAGGAAAGGGAAAAAAGTTTGCAATTGTTAAGTATATATTGCATGCCTTTGCATTATCAAATCATCCCCACCTTTTTTTAGTGGATCATGTAAAGTATCCAAGAAGCTAAGCAACTGGAAAGACACAAAAGTTACTACATGATTAATATGTAATTCAAAAAAGTTTGTCTGACCCCAGAGACAGTCTCATAAATGCCAAAATTGTCATCATTTCGGGTGTTTGTAATTGTATGCATTTAGTCAAGCATTTTTGTATTCTTTTCTGTAGAAACTTTACTAGAAATATGTAAACACATTAGGAGGTATTCCAAGATGAGCAATGTAAAGATTCAAAGGACAAACATAACAGTAGTCATTAAGAGAAATAAGTCAGAGGAATTAGGAAGCAATGAATAAATATTTGCAATGGCAAGTAACATGATACATGAATTACTTGGTAGAGTATATTAACATCATAAATGAGAAATGTTCATGACTAACTTTTTGAGAAAACCATTTAAGATCATGCCAGAGTCCAGCTCCACAGAGAGAGTCAGGGCCTGAATGGGGAGAATCGGGAACGGCAAAGAAGAAAAGACGAAGACGACAGGAATCCTCTTCCTGGGGAGAGCTCAAGACTCTGCCAATTTTTATTCAATCCTTACAAGCTTATATAGTTGTTTTACTGATTCCCCCTACCCACAAAATGTATCCCATGTTATACATTAAATGATTACATTGTGTTTTTTCTTTTGTTTATGGGGAAGTTAACCTTTACAAGTTTCATTTTGTTCCTTCCTGCTACCGGTGGTGTAACAAAATACCAGCTGCCAATTTATCATCCACATCCTGTGACCTCTAGGCCAACTGAATCTCTTCCCTTTGCTATTTTATTTCTTTTCCTTTACTAATCTATTTTCTTGATTCTACCCTTATATATACTTTTAGCAGCACTATATTGACTTGTTTTTTCTTTTAAATAACCACCCTTATTTTACCCACTACGAATTCTTAATACTATTAATTTAAAAATTTAACTTTCTTAATTCTAATTGCCTTATCTATATTACTTGCTATTTTCTTGTCACCTATTTTACATTTTACATTTCTAAACAAAACATGTCTAAATCTACACTTATATATAAAATTAATCTTACTTCTAATCCTAAGTGTATTTAATTTTAAACCTACATTAAGTGTATATAATTTTAAGTTTTACCTTAAAACTTAATTATTTCCAATTCCTTATATTTAACTAATACCTACATCTGTAATAGACATTTATCTTTTAATTATAACTGCTATTTAATTCTAATCCTTACTTTAATTTTAACCCTCTTTCTAATTAAACTATAATATTTCATAAATCAAAAGGCATGTCTGTGACTTGTTTTTCCCCAAAACACCTGTTTTTGGAGATACTCTGTCTCAGTTTCTCACTTCCTCATCAATCACAACTGTCAATGTTGTTACTTATAAAGGGTATGAGGAAGTACTCGTTTTTCCTTTTTTAGCTAAAAGTTGCAAAATTTGCATTCCCTTGTCCCTTCAGGGGGGATATTTTTGCTGTTGAGCCCTTTTTACAGTTCTATACATAGGTTTACTGCTAATTCCACATCCTTGCACATTCTAGCTAATTGTTTTATTTATCAAGGGAAGTGTTTTCCAAGCCTAAGCATGCATTCCCTTAAGGCCAAAAGGAGTCCCACAATAGGATCCATGGGCCTCTGCCTCCATCATGGCCACTTCCCGCTGGGGCTCTGCTCCCAGTCTGCATTTTTCCCATTTTCAGGTAACCTCCATTTTGCCTCTTTAGGGGTTGTGGCTTCTGGCAAGATCACAAGCACTTTTATATATTTTGAAATTGCATATTTGTTATTTATTGATTATCACTTAATGATAGTAAATTTATTCACAATAAAATGTTTGGAAAACATAAAAAATACTCGATAGTAAAATTAGAATACAGATACTTTGACCTTTCAGCAATAACTACCACTAGTGTTGTGATATATAGCCTCCAACTTAGTTATATGCACATAAACTTATAGACACATGGATATGTCCATATTAGGATTATAGCTTTAAGAAGAACAATTTCTATGGCATTATAATTTTACCATATAATCATTAAGAATATCTTGATATTTCAAGATTTTTAATTTCTGCTTTTTTGGAAATAAGTGAGATTACTTTTGTAACTTTAACATTGAATCTAGTTCTTTTTAATATTTGAGAAAACGAATTTCAAATTTATAGAAAAATTCTAAGAATGACGCGAGGAACACTCATATATACCCCAGATTCATATTCTCTCTCTTTCTCTCTCTCTCTCTCACACACACATACACACACAAAATCATTTATATTTACACATGTATATGTATATTTATATATGTGTGCATATGTCTGTATGAGTTTCTTTGCTGACAATGAATATGTTAGGTTAAGAACATTATTTTTCTCTTACAATCATTCATACACACAAATACTGACATTATTTAACACCAATATAATACTGATAGCTAAATTACAGTCCATATTGAAATTCTTCTGCTTGTACCAATAATATGGTTTATTGCTTTTGGTTTATTTTGATCTTTAGTCTTCTTTAATGAATTTAAGAAAGAAGAAGAAACAACAATGATAGCAAAATGCAGTTCCCCTTCCTTCTGTATCTTTTGTGCCACTGAAATATTTTATGTGTATTACATAGTGATGCTATTCCCTTTCTATGCAACATATCAGAGAATAATGAAAGCAAACTATGGGTCAAACTCTGTTTCATCTGCTATGTAAGTTTGATCACTGTGTTAAGGAGTTATCCACCAGACTTCTGCACAGTAAAAGAACTTTTTCTATTTGTGATTAATAACCATTCTTTGGGATAATTTTTATAAACTGTTGGAATAGTCTATTCACTAACTTTCTTTCCCCCAATAGTTCTATCATTGATTATTCTTGCATCTATCAATTGTTATTATGCTGATTTTCAAAAGTTGATTACCCTGAATTTTACCCCACATAATTGAAATAAATAATTTAAAAATAAATAAATAAATATAACATTGACTGGCCAATGAATACTATGTTTTTAGTTAGATAGGAAAAATAAGGTTAAATGTGATATTAAACATTAGAACTATATGTGTGTGTATATATGTGTGTATATGTGTGTGTTTGTGTGTATATTTTTTTTTTCTTTTGAGACAGGGTCTCCTTCTGTCACCCAAGCTGGAGCGCAGTAGTATGATCATGACTCACTGCAGTCTTGAACTCCTAGTATCAAGCAACCATTCCATCTCAGCCTCCCTAGTATCTGGGACAAAAGGAATGTACCACTATACCTGGTTATTTTTATTTTTATTTTTTGTAGACAGGATTTGTTATGTTGACCAAGCAGGTCTTGTACTCCTGGCCTCAAGCAATGCTCCCACTTCAGCCCCTCAAAGTGCTAAAATTATAGGTGTAGGTCACCATACCCCACCTCACAGAAGGATGACATAGTCAACAGTAAAGTATTGTATATTCCATAAAGAGAAGATTACGAATGTTCTCGCCACAAAGAAATGTTTGATATTTGAGATGACAGATATGCCAATTACCCTGATTTGCTCATTACACAGTATATATCAAAACACCACAAAGTATGTCCCAAATATGTACAGTTATACTGTGTCTTGATTAAAAATAAAATTAAACTAAAAAAATTTTAAAGTCACTTTTAAAAGTTATATCTTCTAACTAAATCTTTCATGATTTAGTTGTCATTTTGTATCAATTGCTTTTGTCCTTTTCCATTTAATTGTTGTTTATTTAGCAAATATTTTAAAATAAAATTATGGCATTATTCATTTTTATGTTAAAATTGTCCCAGATTTGACAGTGAGAGGTCCCCAAGCTGCTACTGTGTTCTTTTAACATGCTTCCATCAATTCTTTGAATTGCTTTGGTTTGTTTTAATCTGTTTTGAGGGTATTTGCTGTTATAGTTTATTTTTTTTTATTTACTTTTTATTCTGATGGAAACAACGTCCTTGAATTCTGGCACACACACACACACACACACACACACACACACACAAATATTTCAGGCTTCACTTACAATCCCTGAATAATTCATGTTTCATGTTCCCAAAGAATTCTGACTCCTTTCTGTGGGAAATGGTGCTTTAAAACTAAGATGTAGGGGTTAGGTGTGTTACTTGTTATTGGATGCATTATTTCTAGTCCATTTCAATAGACAGAAATTGTAATATGTTTGCATTGATTTCTCTAATTCAATCCAACACCACAGGGTTCTTCTTCTCATTTCTGTATTTTCAAATTGATTACCCTTTCTCTAACAATAAGAAACTTTGTCTCCAACAACATCAATGTGTTCATATATTTGCTCAATAGTAAAATACACAAGAAAAGAGTTTTGGAACTATTAGACAAATAGAATACGACCAACAACAATCTTTCTAATGAAATTTCAAGACATCTTTATATTTTTCACGTTAAAATATGGCAGTGTTAAAATGTATTAATATGGTTCAAAACAGTACAAAAATAGATTTTAAAATGTCCTTTCCTCTTTTCTACTGATGTTGCTTAATGATCACCTAACAGAGCCATCAATTTTTGTTTTTTCTTATTGTGTGTATTTTTATTTAAAAAAATGAATATATAATCATTTTTACATGCTATATATGCTTATATTACATGTACTCCCAATTTAACAATACATTACTAGTTCATAGAGGTGTAGCTCATATATTTTTACATTTGCATTATGGATGTAGTGGAGTATTTAACCAATTACCTATGTATGGTCATTAAAATTGTATCCAATATTTTGCATTTATATATAACAAACATGGGTTTTTAAAGTCCATTAGTATTGGGAAAGAATATTGATTTAGAGATACAATGTTGATATGTAGATATATACTTTATTTATTTTCATATACAACAATTTATTTAGTTTCATATACTGATTCTTTTTAAAAGAGCATTTATTTAAAACTAAGATAAATATTTTGTTACATGTAGCCATTGGATTTTCCTTTTTTTTTTTTTTTTTTTGAAAGCAGGATTTATTGAGAGGACAAAAAAGCTCCCACAGTGGGAGGGGACCTGAAAGGGTTGCCCTCCATTGTGTTTTTCAATTCTTTTCATTAATAATTATTTTTATATACATCTTGATTCAATATTATCTGGCATATGATATGATTTTGTGATTGTTTCCTCTGATTATTAAATTTTAAATCATTTTAAGCTAATGACACTTTTAAAAATGCAATGCCTTTTACCTAGAATTTTATGTGAATTCTCTATTCTCAGGGTCTTCATTTTTCTATTTTCCTTAAGTTAACAGGTGTTTTTAAATATTTTCGTTTTGCCTTGGCACATATGATGTTTTCAGGACCCATGCATACTCATATGTGGGAATGTATTTTTTCACTGTTATATATCATAGACATTTATGTTGAGAGTAAAATGTGTGATACATACAATTTCTCTTCCAAATGACAATAGAGTTTCATGCCCTTTCTATGTTTGTTATTACAGAAGATATTCTGAAATTATCACTATTTTTGTTCCTCAGTTAGAAGACTGTATTTGCTTAAATTTATTTGTATTTTTTATAAAGTTGAGAATTGATTTTCCTATTTTTGAAGTAGAAAGACAAAACTAGATGGGTTTAATTGAGGATCTTTTTCCTCTAATTCTTTTTGGAAATTGTGACTCATTTTAATATTTTTAAAAAATTTTCCGTGGTACAAATGATTGTCTTTCTATTTTAATTTATATTTTTATTTACATTACATTTTTATTATCATGCTTATCAGACAGTATAATGAATTTATTTTCTGTGCTTTTCTATTCCTTAGCCTTATGTTTTATCATTTTCTTTTACATTTTGTTATGTTTTCTCCTCTTTTTTCTAAATAGGTTCAACACTTTTACCTAATGCAGTTGATTTCTTATAATGTGGATTAGATTATGTTATTTTTTGACTTGCAAGGCCCTTAACTCATTCATTTATCTTTGAATCAAATGTTCTTTTTTATTTTAATTTTCGGTGTCTCCCTTATATATTATAATCCTTCTTTCTAAAAAAGTATTTGTTGCAGGGTAAAGAAAATTTCAAATTACTTAGCATTTCTATTGTCTCATATTTCCCTCAGGATTGTGAGATTCTTTTGATTTATCCAGCTGCTCTTATCTGTTCTCTATTCTGTGAGTCTCCTTGCATCACATATTCCCCCATTTGCTGTGTTGTTGTATATATCCTTGAAAGGGGCAAACTCTGTAAGGAATTGTTTTTTGCTATTATTCTCTATGAAGTCCTACTTTTTTCCTGACTGAACAATAATGCAATTCTTTGAAGAAATAATGTTGTTAAAATGTTCATACTATCAAAAGTAATCTGCAGATTCAATGCAATGCTGGTCAAAATCCCAAAGGCATTTTTTACAAAAATAAAAAAAAGCAATCCTAACATTCATATAGTACTACAAAGACCCTAAATGTAATCCTGAGAAAAAGAAAAAATGCTGGAGGTATCACACTTCCTGTCTTCAAAATATATTACAAATATAGAGTAATCAAAGCAGTATGTTACTAGCATACAAATCTATGGAACAAAATAGAGAACCCAGAAATCAACTGACAGGTGAATTTATCTTCAGTAAGGATGCCAAGTACATACAATGGGAAAAGAAGGGTCTCTTCGACAAATGATGTTAGGAAAACTGGATATCCACATACCAGAGAATAAAGTAGACTCTTATCACATCCCGTTTACAAAAATGGATTAAAGACTTAAAGGTAAAAACTGAAACCATAAACTTTTAGAATAAAACAACCAAATAGCTTTATGACATTGGTCTGGTTGATGATTTTTTAGATATCAGATCAAAACCATAGACAACAGCAATGACAACAACAACAATATGTATTAAATATGTAAACTAATATATGTAAATATATAAATATGTAAGCTAATATATATTAAGTATGTAAACTAATATATAGTTTATATAAATATATAAACCAAAAATAGCTGTATAGCAAACAATTAACAGAGAAAAGAAAACCTATGAATTGAGAGGAAATATTTACAAACCATATATATGTGAAAACAGGTGAATATACAAAATATGTAAGGAACTGGTTAAACTCAATATCTTCCTAAAGAAAATGCTATTTAAACAACGGGCAAAATTTCCAAATAGACATTTCTCCACATAAAATAAACAAATGGCCAAAAGGTTTATGGCAAGGTACTCAACACCACTAATTATCAGGGAATAAAAATCAAAACCACAATGACTTATCACCTTAAAACTGTTAGAATGACTAGAAACAATAATAATTCAATAGTTAAATGAAATAATATTGTTGAACTGCCCATACTTTCAAAAGTAATCTACAAATTTAATGGAATGCCTATCACAATCCTAAAGACTCTCTTTATAGAAATATAAAAAAGCTCAAAAAATCAAAAAGGCAAAAGAAAACGTGTTGGTGGAGGATGTGGAGGAAAGGAAACTCTTACAACACTGTTGGTGGAATATAAATTGGTGTATCCATTATGAAAAACAGTACAGAGATTTCTCAATAACTAAAAGTAGTGCTTTCATATGATGCTACAATCCCACTGCTGGGTATATATCAAAGGAAATTAAATCAGTATGCTAAAGATATATCTTACTCCTGTGTTCCTTGCACCATTGTTCACAATAGTCAAGATTATGAAAACAACCTAAATGACTGTCCACAGATGAACCAATAAAGAGAATGTTGTATGTATACACAATAGAATATTATTCTGTCTTAGGAAATTTTGATCTCCACAGCAACATGGATGAACTAGAGAACATAATGTTAAGTAAAATAAGCCAAATAATAAAAGGTAAATACTGGGGATAAAAGTTTTCTTGAGAAAAGCATCAGGGAAACACTATCACCTCAGGCTGTCCCTCACCATTGGCAGGAGAGACTGTTGACTCCAGGCTTTGTCTCACCTCTTTAGCACCTGGCAGGGCACTGGCAGCAAGGGCTGTAGAGGGAGTCCAGAGGCAAAGTGCCACAGAAGAGGACAAGAGAGGCACCCCACCACCATCTTGAAGGTGAGGCAGGAAAGTGCTTCAACTTGCTCACCACAGAGCAACAGACCTGATCTCTGTGACTAGCAGATCAACTACTCAGGGAATGATTGTAACCTGAAGGGAATATCCTGAAAGCACAAACTTCAGAGGGACCTGATGAGTGCTGACTTCCAGGCACCCCACCCCCCCTACCCTGATCCAGCCAGGACAAAGGATATTGCCAGAAAAGGATGAGGAAGGACTCCAAAGAGATCAGTGGTGAGTCCAGGGCTGACCCAAACCCCCTCTTTCCCAGCAGTCCTCTGAACGTCAGACCCACATAGCTGAGCCTCAACTAAGAAGGACAAACCCAGGCTGTGCCTGGACATCAGTTGTAATAGGAGAACTTCATTCCAGGATAGGCCTGACAGGGGCACCTCCCACAAGTACCTACCTGGGGAAGACACAATCCCACACCTCCCCACCAGAGGAGATCTCCCTGACCATATGAGAGTGGGAGGGAAGGACTGCAGCCACACCCACCTCCACTGCCTCTCCTCCTTCCCTGCTCTGGACACTGAGAAGAGAGTGAAAGAGATGGCTCTGCAGGAGAGACCTGATTAGAGGAACAATTACAGAGCCCACCACAAAAGGGCAGTTTTTTCTTTCCTTTCTTTTTAATTTAAAAAAAAATTCTTGGACTGTTTATTTGTTATTTCATCTATTTTATAAATATTTTTCCTTTTTATATGAATGTGTAATATGAGAGTTTGATCTGACTCCCCCCCATTTTTTTTTCTTTTTTCTGTTACTTTCTTCTTTTATTTGTCATTTTCTGTTTATGTGTATATGTGAATGATTGAGAGTTCATCTTTCAAGTTTGTTGTTGTTGTTGGTTTGTTTTTGCTATTTTGTTCTTCTGGGTTTTTTTTAAAAATATATTTTAAGGTGTGTGTCAATATATGTGTGAGATTCTGATTTAAATTCTTTTTATGTGTGTGAGTGTGTGGTCTTTCTGGTTTTCTTCTCTATTCACTTTGTGCTAGACATGTGTACATGAGTCTAGTTTTCTTGGGTTTTTTTTTTTTTGGTTGTTGTTGTTTCTTTTGTTACACTTTGTTGGTATTCCAGTTTGTTTGGGAGGGTGTGTGTATGCCTGTGTGTATGTGTTCAATTGTTTTTTGCATTGGTTTCTGCTTTGCATCATCATATAGAGTGGTGGT
This sequence comes from Carlito syrichta, assembly GCF_000164805.1. Taxonomy (NCBI): domain Eukaryota; kingdom Metazoa; phylum Chordata; class Mammalia; order Primates; family Tarsiidae; genus Carlito; species Carlito syrichta. Next base: position 245,306 of record NW_007233348.1, on the reverse strand, counting down.
GGGAAGTGGGTCTCAGGAACACATACCACAATAAGTGAACATTGTAATTTGCAAGTAGTTTCTGAGTCCTAGCACCCCATTCTCTACTTTATTTGACTTTCAAAATCTACAAGAGACAGCAAAGCTTCCCACCCATCAACCTATTTCAAAAAAGAACAAAGAGAATGGATCAGGGAAGAATAGAGGACTGAGTAAATGTCAGAAGGGAAAGCCTCTCCCGCTGACACTAAATAACACAATTTAAGAAAAAAACCAGAGATCTGTCACAAGTGAGAAAAAAACCAAAGGAAGATCACAGTCAATATCAAGTGTAACAAAGAAAACTCCTGAAAAATCAGACCTTGATGCCCAACAATGGAAGTCACCAATGACTGACCCCAGAATACAACAGGAGTTAGAGAATGGATGGAAAGAGTGAATAAGACTCAAGAAAGACAAGATGCAAAACTGAAAGAACTTGTAACATAGATTTTAGAAATAAAAAATTTCTTCCACAAAATAAGTACAATATGACAAGCATGGATAGCAGAATTAATCTAGCTGACAAAAGAATCTCAGAACTTGAAGACCAGAACATAGAATTAACCCACTCTGTAAAAAACATAGAATGAAAACTCAAAAAGCAAGGACAACATGTACAAGAGATGTGCGATTACATCAAGAGGACAAATCTATGACTGATTGGTATCCCAGAAGAAGAAAGGGAAATGGAGAATAATTTGGAGAAGATATTCCAGGAGGTAATCCAAGAAAACTTTCCCCATCTCACCAGAGAGGTGACCATCCAAACACAAGCAATACACAGAACCCCCACAAGACATCACATGAGAAGACCAACCCTATGACAATAGTAATAGTAACACAAAGTAGACACATTAGAAAAAATCCTAAAGGCAGCAAGAGGGAAAGGTCAGACTATCTACCAGGGAAAACCAATAAGAATAGCAACAGACCTATTGCCAGAAACACTACAAGCAAGAAGGGACTGGAGTCCTATATTCAAAGTCCTCAAAGAGAAACAATTTCGACCAAGAATTTCCTACCCAGCCAAACTCAACTTCATCAGTGATGGAGAATTAAAATTTTTCCCTGACGTTCAATCCCTAAGAGATTATGCAGCTTCCAGACCAGCTTTGCAGGAGACACTTAAAAGGTATTAAGCACAGAAAAAAGAAAAATAAAAGAATGACCACACACTTCCCAAGAGAACAGCAGGGCACAGAATCAACAGAGAATACAGTGCAACAACAAACTTGAAAACACATGCATACATCAACCCCAAAGCCAAAAGAAAACAAGCAAACAAAGAAAAAATTTTATAAGAATCTCCTGACAGGGATAAGCAATCACATTTCAATAATCAACCTGAATGTGAATGGGCTAAATACACCACTGAAAAGACACAGAATGGCAAACTGGATAAGAAACCATGACCCAATTATTTCCTGCATCCAGGAGAATCATCTCACTACAAGGGATGCACAAAGACTTGAAGTTAAAGGATGGAAAATGAGTTTCCAGGCAAATGGATCACAAAAGAAGCAGGAGGTGTGATCTTAATATCAGACAAAACAACCTTTAAGCTCTCAAAAATTTAAAAAGAAGAAAAAGTACACTACATAATGATAAAAGGTTCAATCAATCAACAAGAAATATCCATCCTAAACATATATTCACCCAATACAGGAGCACCAGCATTTATAAAGCAACTACTAAGTAAACTAGAAAAATATATTTACCCTAATACTATTATAACAGAAGATTGACTACCCCACTAACAGCCGAACACAGATTATCGAGGCAAAATATCAACAAGATCCAGAATCTAAACATGACACTTGGCCAAATGGACTTAATAGATACCAACAGATTATTCCACCCAACAACAACAGAATATATGTTCTACTCATCACCACATGGAACATACTTCTAGATTGATCACATCGTTGGCCATAAATCAAGCATAAACAAATTCCATAAGGTTGAAATCTTGCCATGCACATTCTCAGACCACAGTGGAATCAAAGTAAATATCAACACAAACAACATTTCCCCAAAGACTACAAATACATCGATACTAACAGCATGATGCTGAACAACTGGATCAAGACTGAAATCAAAGAAGAAATTAAAAGAATCCTGGAAACAAATGAAAACGAAGAAACATCTTACCAAAACCTCTTGGATGCCATGAAGGAGAATTTATATTTCTACAAGCACACATCAAAATAACAGAAAAATCACAAGTGGAGAGCCTAACAAATCACCTAAGGTAGCTGGAAAGTGAAGACCACCAAAACCCCAACTTTAGCAGAAGAATCCAAATCACCAAAATAAGAAGCCAAATGCAGGATATAGAAGACAAAAATATCATAGAAAACATCAACAAAACAAAAAGCTGATTCTTTGAAAGTCTTAACAAGATTGATGGACCCCTGGCCAGAATGACCAAGAAAAAGAGAGCAAACGTCCAAATAAACACAATCAGAAATACAAATAAACAAATCCCAACTGACCCTGAAGAAATACAAAAGATTGTCAGAGATTACTATGTACACCTATATGGAAACAAACTTGATAACCTAAATGAAATGGAGGACTTTTGGAAATCACACAACCTCCCCATGCTGAAACAAAAAGACTTTGAAACAATAAATAGACAAATAACAACCCAGAAAATTGGCTCTGTCATACAAAAACTAACTACAAAAAAAAAAAAAAACCCTGGACTGGATGACTTTTCAGTAGAATTCTATAAAACAAGGAGAAGCTGATACCAATCCTATTGAAAATATACCAGGCAATTGAGAAGGATGGAATTCTCCACAAATCATTTTACGAAGATAACAACACATTGATACCCAAATCGGGTAAAGATCCAACTAAAAAGAGAACTACGGAGCAGTATCTTTTATGAACACAGATGCAAGAATCCTCAGTAAAATTCTAGCAAGCCAGATCCAAAAACATATCTCAAAAATTATCCACCATGACCAAGTAAGCTTCATCATCAGGATGCAGGGCTGGTTCAACATTAGCAAGACCATAAATGTAATTAAATACGTCAACAGATATAAAAATAAGTACCACATGATTATATCACTAGATGCAGAAAACGCTTTTGATAAAATCCAGCATCCCTTCTTGATAAAAACCCTCAAACACCTAGACATAGAAGAAATGTACCTCAAAATAGTAAGTGCCATTTACAATAAACCCACAGCTAACATATTACTAAATGAAAAGAAACTGGAAACATTTCCCCTAAAAACTGGAACAAGACAAGTCTTCCCACTCTCACCCCTCTTGTTCAACATTGTGTTGGAACTCCTAGCTAGGGCAATTAGACAAGAGAAGGAAATCAGGGGCATCTAAATAGGAAAAGAGGAAGTCTTTTTTTTTTTTTTTTTTTTTTTTGAGTTGGAGCCTCACTCTGTCGCCCAGACTGGAGTGCAGTGGCCACACCCAGCCACCACAACCTCAACCTGCTGGGCTCTGGCAATCCTTCCACTTTAGCCTTTCAAGTAGCTGGAATTACAGCCATGTGCTACTACACCCTGCTAATTTTTTTAATTTATTTTAGAAATGAGGTCTCGCCAAGTTGCCCAGGGGGACTAGAACCCACGGGTTCAGGCAATCCACTCACCTCAGCCTCCCAAAGGCACGGGATTACAGGCTGAGCCACCAAGGAAGTCAAGTTATTCCTCTTTGCTGATGATATGATCCTATACCTTGAAATTCCAAGAGAATCTGTCAAAAACCTTCTTGAACTGATAAAGGTCTTTGGCAAAGTCTCAGGGTACAAAACAAATGTACAAATGACAGTTGCATTCTTATACACCAACAACAAGCAGGCAGAGATCCAAATTAAAGGCACAATCCCATTCACAATAGCCACACAGGCACACACAAATGAAATACCTTGGCATCTTCCTAACCAGAAAAATGAAAGACTTTTACAATGAGAATTACAAAACACTGCTCAAAATAATCCAAGAAGACACAGACAAATGGAAAAATATCCCATGCTCATGGTTAGGAAGAATCAACATTATTAAAATGTCCATCTTACCACTGGCAATCTACAGACTCAATGAAATACCCATTAAGTTATCAACATCATTCTTCTAAGAACTGGAAATGATAATACAGAAATTCATATGGAAACATAAATGGCCATGAATAGCCAGAACAACACTTAGCAAAAGAAACAAAGCAGGAGGTATCACACTTCCAGACTTCAAACTTTATTATAAGGCTACAATAACCAAAACAGCCTGGTATTGGAACAAGAACAGGCATATGAACCAATGTAACAGGATAGAGATTCCGGAAGCAAAGTCTCAATTTCTCAACCAACTCATCTTTGACAAAGCCTCCAACAATGACCACTGGGAAGAGGAGAACCTATTCAGTAAATGATGCTGGGAAAACTGACTGATCACATGCAGAAGATTTAAATAGGTCCCCTATCTCTCACCATACACAAAATTAACTCCAAATAAATCAAAGACCTAAAGGTAAAACCTCAAACTATAAGAATCTTAGAAAATGTAGGAGGTACCCTTATGGAAATTGGAACCGCCAACCAATTGCTATTCAGAACCCTATATGCCCATAACTTGAGAAATAAGATAGACAAGTGGGATCTTATCAAACTAGCAAGCTTCTGCAAAGCAAAAGAAAACATCAAGAGAGCAGGGAGACAGCCCATAGGATAGGGAAACGTATTTGCCAACTGTATATTGGACAACGACCCAACTTCTGGGATCTACAAGGAACTCAAATGCACCAAAAGGAAAAAAAAAAAAAAAAAGCAGTTCCATTAAAAAGTGGACAAAAGACATGAATAGACACTTCTCAAAAGAAGATATATGGGCAGCCAACAGACACATGAAAAAGTGCTCAGGCTCACTCATCATCAGAGAAATGCAAATCAAAACCACATTGAGATTCCACCTAACCCCAGTAAGAATGGCCATCAGTAATAAAACAAACAACAGCAGATGCTGGACACAATACAGAGAAAAGGAACGCTTCTACACTGCTGGTGGGAATGCAAACTAGTGCAACCTCTTTGGAAGACAGTATGGCAATTTCTGAAAGAACTAAAAATTGACTTTCCCTATGACTCAGCCAATTCCCCTATTGAGAAGATACCTGGAGGAACTCAAATCATTCTACAAAAAAGATAACTGCACACGTATGTTTGCTGCAGCTCTATTCTCAATAGCAAAAACATGGAACCGACCATGTTGCCCTTCGAAGCTGGACTGGATTTTTTAAAATGTGGTACATATTCACAGTGGAATATTATGCAGTCATAAAGAAGGGCAAACATATGGACTTCACAGCAACTTGGGTGGATTTAGAGTTGGTCATACTTCATCATAACATACCTTATGTTTTCACCCATAAGCGTACCTTGAACAATTATTATAATACTATAACAAAGGGATTGGTAGTAGTGGGAAACTGTCGAGAACAGGGGTGGGATTGGTAGTTGAGGGAAACTGCTAGGGGAGGGAGGGACATACCTCATCAACAAGGGTACCTGCATAATTAACGTTTGTATACCTAACACTGAACTGTATCCCTACATCTTTATAATAAAAAAAATTTAAAAACATAAATACTATATTCTCACTTATATGTAGAATCTCAAATAGTCATATTCATGGAATTAAAAAGTAAAATGGTATTTGCCAAGGGTTGAGAAAGAGGAAAAGGAGAATATATTGATGAATGGGTACAAAGTTTTAGTTACACAAAATCAAAAGTTCTGGAGACCTAATGTATAGCAATGCTAATATAGCTAACAATACTGTATTGTATACTTCAAATTTGTTAAGAGTGTAAATCTTAAGTGTTTTCACCACCAAAAGAAAGAAAATGATAACCTTGTTAGATGATATATATGTTCATTAGCCTGGTTATGGTGATTATTTCAGTGTATACATATAGTATAACATTGTCATCAGATAACCATATGTAATTTTGTCAATTATACCTAAATAAAGAACAACAACAACCAAACACCTTGTCTAAAAACCTGGTATACTTCTTAATGGCCTTTACATCTCTGTGAAGTTAAAGTGATAATTATTCTATTTTTTTCATTAAACTAACCATAATAATTTTATTAGCTGTCTAGATATAGGGTAGTTTGAAGTTCATGTTTGAATATTTCCATTTCAAGTTTCTAACTGACACCTCCAAATTGTGATTGTTCATTCTTCTTCACTATCTCTTTTATGTTAGAAAAGAGTATGTTAAGAAACATTATTGCTGTATAAGTACTTAGTAGATTTTTTTGTTTTCTTTTTATTCCTGTAAGTTATTGTTCAGATTATAACTTCCAAAATGCAAGAAACTGCTAATAGCACTACTTCTTTATGCCCTTTTGTTTTCAACATTATCGTAAAATGTTACCATTTAAATTATTATAAGTTATTGTAAGATATTAGCATTTAATCCTTTAGTAATTTTGTAGACAATGGATTCTTTTTCTTTTATGTTTTTTTCCCATTGTCTAAAAACAATTTAGTTGCTAGTTAAGAAATACTGATTTAGAATTTGCTGTACAGATTCTATTTACGTTCAGATATATAGAGATCTATTTTAAATTTGTCTTTGAAATATAGTACTGAAGCCTCCTGTTACCAAATTATAGGGCTAAAGTGTTCACAGAGAGGTCAGCTAAGTCATCTCTCATCCTGAGCCTTTCAAAGTACCATTAATATTGAGTCTTCTCATTCAGAGAAGCAGATTCTACTCTTATCCTTAAAATAATTCTTTCCAGGATCTTGTAACTGTTATAGGATAGACTGTCTCTCTGATTTATAATCTAATTAGAGCCCTTTTCCTCTTATGTCTAAGAAAAAGAAACCTGTTCCTCAGCTATTGTGCAGGGCCATTTCACACGCTCAAGTCTTTTAGTAAATCCCAAATCATTCTTTCTATCCTAGGTCAAAGGAGCACAGTTTCATTTGCTTTATCTCATAGGGGCTGTTGCCCAAACTTTTCATCAAATCTAATTGCTTTCATCTGAAATAACTTCATTTTATACTTTATTGCAATGACCCAAACAAAGCCCACAGTTTTAAAAATAAGGTTAGAGTGCTATGTGTATCTCCTTAGAGAAGTACTTTCCAGTCTTCTCTTATCATTATTGTGTGTTACACAAAGAATGAATCAAATAACTAGAATGATTCTAATTTCACAAAAACATAAGGTATATTATATATACATATACATACTATGTATATTGTTGACTGTTTGAATATGTTGTTTTCATTTCTTGAATACAGATTTGGGATCATTGTGCTTATTTAACATCTATGATTTTTAATTAAAAGTGAAATATCATTAGTATTTTTCAAATTGTATCAGTCAAAAAATTAAAATAGACTAAATATTGAATTTGGGACTCTGCATAGTATATATTAAATTCATAACAAATAATTGTTCTACAAAAAATGTTTTATATTTTATAGGGAAACATGTTTTTAATATAAATGTTTTTTATATTTTCTAGGGAGAATAATGTTCTTACAAGCCAATAGAATATGAATAATAGATGTTTTAGGTCATTTTTATTCCATATTTTAATTTATCATCTGAAGTAGATCATCTTGAATTCCCCAACACCCTAATTTTCCTTGCTCACTGCCGCTGCTACCCACAATACTATATCTAAGTCCTAAATATACTAAACTCAAAATTACTAAAATCGCTAGAATTATTAAGAGTTGGGCTGGGTGTAGTGACTCACGCCTATAATCCTAGCACTTTGGGAGGCCAAGATGAGAGGATTGCCTGAGCCCATGGTTTCAAGACCAACCTGGGCACTTGACAAAACCTCTTCTCTACAATAAATCAAAAAAAGTTAGGGGAGTATGGTGGTGAGTACCTGTAGTTACAGCAACTTGGAAGACTGAAGTGGAAGCATCATCTGAGTCCAGCAGGTTGAGGATGCGGTGCCTGTGAGCGTGTCACAGCACTCCAGCCTGGGTGACAGACTAAGACTCCAACTCAAAAAACAACAGCAACAAATTATTATTAAGAATTGGGTACAAGGTTACTACTGTCTTTCTTTACTAGAATCTGGCTTTTAATTACTTGCTTTGATAGCATTAAAAAAATGGACATTGTTGTTTACAACTCTCTTTAGGCAAACTATTTTATATTTTAAAGATATGGGGTACAATCAGGCTTAGGTATACAAATGGTCACTGTGTAGGTCAATTTTGGGCATCACTTTGGTCCTCACTTCACCTGGTTTAAGATTAGGTACCCTTATTGGTAAGGTGTGCCTCTCTCCCTCCCCTGGCAGTTTCCTACTACTGGAAATACCTTTCTTAGTATTATGATAATTGTTCAGAGTCTGCTTATGAGTGAGAACATGTGGTACTCAGTGATAGATCACTCTTTTTTTTTTTTTTATGAATTAAGAAAAGTAGATTTACTAAACGTAAGATACATTGTGAAGGGCACAATAAAATGGTCAGGAGAGCAGCAGGAGTATCTGCTGTCTGTTACCGATAGATCACTCTTATAGACTCTAAGTCCATCCGAATTGCTGCAAAGTTCATAATTTTGTCCTTCTTTATGACTGCGTAATATTCCATCATGTATATGTACCACGTTTTTTAAATCCAGTCCTCTTTTATTGGATAACACGGTTAGTTCCATGTTTTGGGTATTATGAATAATGGTGAAATAAGCATGTGTGTGCAGGTATCTTTTTCATAGAGTGATTTGAGATCCTCCGGGTATATTCCCAAAAGGAGGATTGCTGGCTCATATGGAAGGTCGATTTTTAGATCTTTTAGGAATCACCACACTGTTTTCCCCAGAGGTTTTGCTAGTCTCCACTCCCACCAAGCAGTATAGAAGTGTTCTCTTTTCCCCACACTCTCCAGCATCTGTTGTTTTTTGAGCTATTGATGATGGCCATCCTGACTGGAGTTAAGTGGTATCTCCATATGGTTTTAATTTGCATTTCTTTGATGATTAGTGAGGCTGGGCATTTTTTCATGTATCTGTTGGCTGCTCATATGTCTTTTGGGAAGTGTCTATTCATATCTTTTGTCCACTTTTTCATAGGGCTGTTTGTTTTTTTCTTTCCAACATGTTTGAGTTATTTCTAAACCCTGGATGTTAGGCCTTGGTCAGATATACAGTTGGCAAATATTTTTTACCAGTCTGTGGGTCTGTGGCTGTCTCTGTGCTCTCTTGATGGTTCTTATGCTTTGCAGAAGCTTTTCAGTTTGGTGAGGTAACACTTGTCTATCTTATCTCTTATGGCATGAACATTAGGGGTTTAAATCAGTTATTGGTTGCCACTTCTAATTTCCATAACAGTGTCTCCTGCATTTTCTAAGGTTCTTATAGTTTGAGGTTTTACACTTAGGTCTTTGAGAGATGATTTCTGTGTATGGCGATATGTAGGAGTCTTGTTTTAATCTGCATGTGGTCAGCCAGTTTTCCCAGCACCATTTGCTAAATAAGTTCACCTCTCCCTAGTGGTTATTAGTGGAGGCTTTGTTGAAGATGAGTTGGTTGAGAAATTGAGGTTTTGCTTCCAGAATCTCTCTCCTGCTTCATTAGTCTATATACCTGTTCCTGTAAAACCTCTTTTGCACTGATAAAGAACTTTGGCTAAGTTTCAGGGTATAAAATAATCATGAAAAAGATAGTTGCATTCCTATACACCAATAATAATCAAACAGAAATCCAAATGAAAAGCACAATCCCATTCACAATAGCCACAAAAAAAGAGAAAGAAATACCCTTGCATCTTCTTAACCAGAGAAGTGAAAGACCTTTACAATGAAAACTGCAAAACACTTCTCAAAGAAATCAAAGCTGACACAAACAAATGGAAAAATATCCCATGCTCATGGGTTGGAAAAATCATCCTACACAAAGCAATCTACAGACTTAAAGCAATACCTATTAAATTACCGGCATCATTCTTCTCAGACCTGGAAACAACAATACAGAAATTCATATGAAATCATAAACTACCACAAATAGCCAAAATAATCTCAGCAACAGAAAAAAACAGGAGGTATCACATTTCCATACTTTAAACTTTATTATAAGTCTACAATAATCAAAACAGCCTGGTATTGTTACATGAACAAACTTTTTTTTTTTTTTTAGTAAACTTTCTGCAGCAACTCCCATCAAAAAGTAGAGACTTCTGAGTTTGACTACATTTACCCTTACCAGTGATTTTTACATTTGTATGTGTTTTCATGTTACTAATTAGCATCATTTTGTGTCACCTTGAAGATTTCCCTGAAGGATTTCCTGTAAGTCAGGTCTACTGTTGATGAGCTCTCTTCACTTTTGTTTGTTTGGAAAAGAGTTTTTCTCTCCTTCATGTCTAAAGGGCAGAATATGTCATCCTATCTTCTGGCCTGCAAGATTTTGGCTGATAGCCCACTGATAGCCTTCTGGAGGTTATCTCATATATGACATTTATTTTCCCTTACTGTATTTAAAATGTATCTATCTTTGATTTTTACCTTAAATCTAGATGGCCTTGTGATTTGCTCTTGTTGATGAAATGTAGCAGAAGTGATGGTGTATGATAGTATGAAGCCAAGGTCTTGAGGATTGTTGCACACTTCTGCTTACTTTGTGGAACATTACAATCACTGTGTGAATATACCCAAGCTAACTATGGAGGAGAAAAGATTTCATAAACCAGAGCCACATCAGCCTAGTTGCCAGACAATACCACAAACAGAAAAGGCAGCCCTTACCTAGTCCATGGCTTACTACAATCCACAAGGAATACAATAGAGACCAGAAGAAGCTCCTAACTGAAATACCTTCTTGATTAATCTTCTTTCTCCTTTTTCAACCCCCTCACAAATTCTCTTCCCTACATACCCTTTTGTATCAATTTTCCAAGACTTTATTTCTCCTCATTTTGACACAGAAACTTTACAGTTCTTAATTGTAAAGAAAATAATTTCAACATGGATGCAGCAAAATAAGTTATAAAGCATTAATGTATCATTCTCCCTATTTTACTATCCCTTTCTTTCAAGTAGACAACCATAGCACAGACTTCATTTTTGGAGGGAGATCATAGCAAGGTTTAAAATCATAATAGGTTTAAAATCATAATAGAAACTAATCTTGAAAAGTAGTTTATTTAATGTAGTCTAATTCCTTGATATTATAAAGTGAAACAAAACTATCATTTTCATCATTCAATGCTACAATAATTACTTTGTCCCAATATTCTGAAGAAAGTAGTGGTAATTAGTAATTTTGTATGGTTCAACATAATAGGTAAGTGCCCTAGTTCTTCCTCAACTATAAACACGATGTAAATAGATTTCTTGCAATAATTAAATGGAATAATGTGTTTAAATATTTAGAACTTGTATTAGGCAAGGTTATCCAGAGACAACACCAGTAAGATGATGATGATGATAATGATAATAGATGATAGATGAGAGAGAGAGAGAGAGAGAGAGAGAGAGAGAGAGAGAGAGAGAGAGATGAGAGGAGATTTATTAGGGGAATTAACTCACACAATTATGGAGGCTGAGAAGTCTTATGACAGGCCTTCTAAAAGCTGGAGACTCTGGTATGCCAGAATAGTGTGACAGGCCAAATCCAAAAGCCTTAGAATCAAAGAAGTTAATGCTATAACTCTTGGTCTAAGGCCAAGGCCTTAAATACCAAGAGAAAGGGTGTGGGGGTAGTTGTATAAGTCTGGAGTAAAAAGGTCAGAGAGCCGAGAATTCTGATCTTTATGGGCAGCAGAAGAGTGTCCTAGCTCCAGGGAGAGGGAGAACAAATAATTTACCTTTTCTCTGCCTTTATGTTCTATCCAGGATCCCAGTCAATTAGATGGCGGCTACCTACATTGAGGACAGAACTTTCCCCAGTCAGTCCATTGACTTTCACACCAATCTCTTCTGGATACACTTTCACAGACATACTAAAAAATAATGCTTTACTGGTTCCTTAGATATTTCTTAATCCAGTCAAGTTAACACCTGAAATTAACCATCTTAATAGTAACAATGTCTTTTAAGCTGATCATAATTTAACTTTGAATGCTTGTAAAATTATTGCTTCCATCTCCAATTTTTATCTCAAAAGTCAGGTGCCTTCACAAAGCATTTTCCTACTAAGAGACAGTATTTTAAAATTGTTATTTTAATAACATTCCTAATATTATTTATGGGGTCCATTTTATAAAACTATGGGTTATTAAGAAAACTAATCAATACAATAATTGAGTATTGACCAGAAGATGATAAAATATTTTCAAAACTTAATAATTGCTGTAAAATTATTATGTTTTTATTATATAAGCACCAAACACTAAAAGTATGGATGACAACCAATGATATTTGTTATTCAAATATTGCAATTGCAACAGCAAAGTTTAAATAGGAGGAATTTTAGATAAAGTGACTTTATTAATGTTAAATTGACTTCTAGATTATAAGAAAAATGCCCTGAGGGTAAATTTTTTTAATAGCAGCTAATTTAAGTTAAATTAAACCAAGTATAGGGCAATAAAACATATTGAATTAATCAAGTCAAGGTCATGAATCTTTTATTTAAAGCCATTTTTCAACTAAAGTAAAAGTTTTAAAGTAATCTTTCTTTGCAGTCCTTAATAACAATAGATTTTTTATTTCTCATAAAGGCTGTGAAGTCATTTCTTCACACTCTGACTTTATTACTTGCTTTATTGCAGAACTCTGAAAAATGATGGTAAAATTTTTCATTGATTCTGCAGGATTTTTCGATTTGCATATTTTTATAAGTTACATAGGCAATAAGTACGTTTAAATGCAATCCATTATGTATAATCACTTATTTTCTATCAGTATGTATGTCAGTTTGGTTAGATTAACTTATTATTTTTTAAAACACAGCTATCAAATTTTTACTTTGAAATAATGTCTGTTGCTGGTTCTCTTTTTCATAAGTTAAACTGCTTTCAAAATGAATTTATGTTTTCCTAGGAATAAAAAGTATGTTACCTTTTATCCCAAGGTGACTTAGAGGATAAAAATACAGATAACATTATTAGACTTATAAGAACCTATGAGCACTTTTATAAGCACCACTGTGTAGAAGTACTCCTCCTTACCTTGGTCCATAAAGCGAATCTTTATCTTGTGTGTATGAATTTTTATTTCTTGGTTTTAAACTAACAAAACAGATTACCATCATTTAAAAAATAAAGCTATAGAGTTTCCTTTTTTAGTCTTCTCTTTAAACATCTGTAAATTGAAGTGCTGGGCTAAATGAAATCCTGAAAAGCTCTATAATCTTGTATATTTTTAGGAATAATCCCCTGAGGCTTCTGCTGAGATTGGTCTGATGTTAGTATGTTACAGAGAATATACGGGAGAACGCAAAGTCAATTACCATGAGTAAATTTATTCAGAAATTCTTCACTGACCAGGTTTCATACTGGCATTTGGCTTTCAGCATGACAATCAGACCTACTATTGTTATTCTCTACAGATAATGCTCAATAATTTGCCTTCCATCTACAACTCACCTTCGTACCATATAAATGGATAGCTATCTTCTTTCATCACGTTGTTTGTTCCAATCCCTTGTGTTGTTCCCTTACATTTCTACGTAGGTAAATGTAGTTTACTAAGGATACTTTCTTGTAGGAAAAATGTCCGGATAGGAGTAAATGCTTTAGATTTTTTATCATTATGCTTTACTACATTTTTTTTTTTTGATTTGGAGTTTCACTCTGTCGCCCAGACTGGAGTGCAGTGGCCGCTCCCGGCCACCGCAGCCTCGACCTGCTGGGCTCCGGGGACCCTTCCGCCTCAGCCTTCCAAGTAGCTGGAACTACAGGTGCGCGCTACCATGCTCGGCTAATTTTTTGATTTATTGTAGAGATGAGGTCTCGCCAAATTGCCCAGTCGAGTCTCGAACCCGTGGGCTCGGGCAATCCACCCACCTCAACCTCCCAAAGGTGCGGGATTACAGGCTGAGTCACCGAGCCCGGCTGCTTTACTACTTTAATCCCTGTCTATCTGTGATTAATGATCTCTGTTCTCTGATACTTTTGGCTTATTTATATATCATTTATTTTTTGCACAGCAGAGTGCATTACCTTTTAAAATCCAGTATAAAAGTATCATACTCACTATACTAGTAAACAGGAAGCCGATAAATTTCCTCTTGTGCTTAAACTATTTTGAATTCATTTTCTTCCATTATAACAGAAAAAGACTGAAAAGTATGAAAATAATCCATTCATTTAATAGGCTAAATTGTTGAACAATAATAAAGAGTACTAAAAAGTAAGAATTTCTCCATCTTCAAGTTTGAGTATGTTACATTATAAATAGCAAAGCTCATGGAGAAATCATTGTCTCTTGTGTCTTTAGCTACTCCCAAGGTGTCTACCGAGATTAGGTTTTTAGGAGATTTTGTAGAAAAAAAGTCAATATATTTGTAATATTTGCTTCTTTCAATAAGATTCTACTAGAAAAAAATCAAGCTTTTTATTCAAATTGCTTGTGTAAAAGATGGCAAGAAAGAAAATACAGTTTTGTTTGAAAAGTGCTGTCTGCTTAGAGTCAGCTATCCAAATGATTGAGTCAAATAATAGTGTATCTCATTCAGCTGGAAAAGTCAAACACCTATCCTCAAATTAACATTAGGACATGAAAGGGTAAGAAATTGGAGACAATACTGAGAATAAAATATTACAACCCAGGAACAGCCACAGTGCAGACAAACGCTCTAGGCTCTGTCTAAACAATTTTCTTCATGTACTAACAGAAATAATATTTATATCCCTAAAATGCTGTGTGAGATTGGAATCAGATTAGTTGGATCTCTTAAATAGCCTATCATTTCTGAGGTAAATGATTAAAGGAAGTGATTTACTGAGGGTTGAGGAATAAGCACCCCCTCAGAAGTACTGCCAAAACAGAACGTTCTAAGGCAAAATCTAGATTTGGATCATAACTAAACTGCCTCTTTATATCTGGTTACTAGATTTTGGCATTAGAAAAATGCAAATTGCCTCCTTTTCAAGTTTTAAAACATATTTTCAAAGGAAAGTCCTAACAAGCAATAGTCTGTGTCCTTGCAACCATGCTGAATAAAAATGGTAGACTGAAGTATAGTCAGAACAAGAGATTCTTTCTTTCTGGAAGCCAACAAAGAACAAGGGATAGGAGAGATACTGCCTGATAACAGAACTTGGGTCAGGCAAAGTGACTAACAGCTACCCAAATACAAATTCGCTGTAATGGAGACGACCAAGAAAATACATATCATGCAGACATTCTAGACTCAGAATTAGATGCAGGGAGTAAGTTATCTCCCTCTATGGAAGAAATAGATCATAGTTCTAAAGAGTGGATTCACTATGTTAGGGAAGATGATATTTAAATAATATACATAGAATAAAAGTCTCATTCGAGGCACTATTTTATATTCTTTTTTTCTTGTTTACATTTTAAATTATCTTGTAACACTTCTACCTTTTTCTGGCTAACAGTATACTTTTTTGAAGCAGGAAGTATCCCTCTTCCAACTCATGGAATTTTCAATCACATGAACTTAATCCTTTATCATGAGTAGACTGATAAGGAGTTTTCATGATAAAATCAGGGTCAATTAAATCTCTAAAATGCACCAAACATCATTGTATCAAGTTGCTAATAAAGATTATCCCTGGCATCAAAAGAAGAGAGGGCAGAACTCTAATTATAATTTTGTATCATTTATAAATAAATATATATATATATTTGTTGTAGATATTCTTATTTGATGAGACATTATTTTCCTTATTTCCTTTTGCTCTCTGTTCTTTTTTTTTTTTTTTTTTAGCTCCTTGACACACCAAGGACTCAAATTAAGTGGGCTAGTTTTCCTAGGGTTAGAGGTTACAGATCAGAGATCAGAATCTAAGTTGTCTAGAACATCAGTAAGTTGAGAGGGAAGGAATTTGAAAAGAAGGGAGCACTAAGGGATGAGATCAAAATTTAAGTGTTAAGTGACTTTACAAAACCAAGATGTGTCTGGAAAGCTAAGAACTGAGCAGAAATGTATGCATATGCACTAAGAAGGAAGAGTTTGAGATCTAAAATTCCACCAAGTTACTGGAACAAAGTGAAAATATTGGGCTTTATCTACTTGAAAGCCCATTAAGATCATGGTTTGGGAATTAGAACCACATGCATATACTTAGGAATGCAGCCTAAGACTGAGAAAAAAAAACTGAAATAGTTTCTACAAAATCAAACCTATTCCTAGTACAAATATTTTAACAGTTTATGTAATTCTCCAGTAATTTACTAACTGTTGGAGCAAAGATCAACACTCTTCAGAGAAATAAAATGGCATCTACTTTGACCAGCATTCGAGAAACTGTCAGACATTTGAAAAAGTAAGAAAATTCCATTTTAATACCCCAAAAAAGTCAATAGATATGGTAGCACAGATGACCTAGACTTTGGATTTAGCAAAACAGTTCTAAAATAGCTATTATGAACATGCAAAATAATGTAAAGAAGAATATAAATATGATGAGAATAGAAAATTTCAAGAGAAAAACTTTAGCTCTAAAATTGAAAAATGTAATAGATGAAACAATTGAACTGGCTTAGCAGTAGTATCAGGTATTACAAAAGAGAGAATAAGTAAATCTGAAAATAAGTCAATAGTAATTTTTTAAAGTGAAGGACTGAGAAAATAATGAATTTTTTAAAATAACAACAATAAAATATCAATGTCCTTTGGAAGAAAGAATAAAGAAAGGAAAGGACAGAAAATGTGTGTCTATGTATAATATTTTTAAATTTTTGCAATTTGATTAAAAAAACTCACATGTCCATGGTACTTTATAAGTCCTGAACAGGATGAATATGAAAAGCACATCTAGGTACCCTTTTTTCAGAAACAATATTAGCCACAAAAGTAAGGAGATGACATCTGAAGACACTGAGAGGAAAAAAAAAAATAAAACTGCAACATTGAAATTTTATATTCAGCAAAAGTCCTTCAAAAATAATGATAATATGGATGCATTTTAATACAGATTGAATATCTCTTATCTGAAAATCTGAAATCCCAAATGCTCCACAATATGAAATTTTTTGAGTGCCAACATGATGCTCAAAAGAAATGCTCATTGGAGCATTTCAGATTTTAGATTTCTGGTTTAGGAATGCTGAACCAATAAATATAATGCAATTATTTCAGAATCTAAAAAATCCAAATCTGAAACACTTATGGTCCCAAGCATTTCAGATAAGAAATATACTCAATATGTATTTTTAAAAAGCTGAGAGTATTTATCACCAGCAGAATCTGACATGTTAAATAAAGATCTTCAAAAAGAGAAAGTTATGTAAGTTGAAAATATGGTTTTACAGGACAGAATAAAGAGTATTGGAAATATGAGTAAATATAAAATTACAATGTTAGTTCATCCTTTGAAATTGTGTAAAAAGTGCATTGAAGGTGGTACATGTAGGCATTACTGTTATAAGGTTTGTTTTTACATTGTATCCAAAGTGGTATAAAGTTAAGTCCAAATAGACTGTGAAAAATTTAGACATACATTTTAATCCCTCGAGCAATAACTGAATAATGAGACCGTTATAGCCAAAAATAAAATACAGAAGATAAAATGTAAGGAAAATAAATATGTGATTAAATAAAAACACTGGAAATAAGGAAAAGAGAGAAAAAGAAACAAGGGCAAGAGAAAATAAAACTCAAGAGGGTAGACTTAAAACTAATCAAATAAACAATTAAATGTAAGAGGGTCTAAAAGTCTAATTAAAAAGAAATCTTGTCAGGCTGCATTACAAAGAATAAACAAATATGTGGTGTCTATAAGTCATGTACTTCAATTATATAAAGTTAAGCAAATATAAAAGACATGGAAGTGGAATTATTATATTAATATCAGAAAAAATTACTTCAAGAAAAAGAATATTACCAAAACGAAGGAATGTTTTATAATGGCAAAAACATAATTTCAGCAAAATATATAAACAACTTAAAATGTATTGCACTTAATTAAAATTGCATTAACCAAAAGTATACAAATGTAAAGGAATGAATAAACAATCTATAGTTAGAGATTTTCACACTTATCTCTCAATAATTGGCAAAACATAGGCAAAACACTATTAAAAAGATATAATAATGGAATAACTGTTATTCAACTAGACTTAATCTGCATTTGTAGAACTCTACACTAATATCAGCACAATACACATTCCTTTCATGTAAATATGATGCATTCCCCAAGATTGACCATAATCTGGACTATTAAGCACATTCTATAATAAATTTTAAGCATTTCATTATGCAGAGTATATTCTGTCTACACAATGAAATTAAATTGGAAAATAGGTCAGGCACAGTGGTTCACACCTATAATCCCAGTGTTTTGGGAGGTCAAAGTAGGAGGATCTCTTGAGCCCAGGAGTTCAAGATTACAGTGGGTTATGATTACACCACTGTACTCTATCCTGGGTGACAGAAAGAGACACTGTCTTTAACAAAAGCAGTAACAGTCTAGGCCTGTAATCTCATCATTTTAGGAGACCAAGGTAGGTGGATTGGTTGAACCCAAGAGTTGGGGACCAGCCTGGTCAACATACCAAATCTCTTACTAAAAAAAAAAAAAAAAAAAAAACAGGAAAAAAAGAAGAGGAGTCACAGCTACTCAGGATGCTGAGATGATGCTGAGGTAGAAGGATTGCCTGAGCCCAGGAGGTCGAGGCTACAGTGAGTTGTGAATGTCCCTATTGTGCGACTGCACTCCAACCTGGGCAACAAAGTAAGACCCTGACTTAAAAATAAATAGATGACGGTAGATATAGATAGATAGATAGATAGATAGATAGATAGATAGATAGATAGATAGATGGATGGATGATAGATAGATAGATGATGGAGAGAACGATATATAATAAATAACAGTAACAATATAGCAAATATGCATTTTAAAAATTAAGCAGTGAACGTATAAACCTATCATTGCAATCAACTACTTTAACTGGATGAAGGAGAAAATTGCATAATCTCAATAGGTACAGAAAAATAATTTCACAGAATTAATACCCTTCATAATTAACACACAAAATGAGGTAATAATAACACATTCTCAAAAGCTAGGGATAGAATGGAACTTCCTCAATGTAATAAAGGCATATATTAAAAACCTACAGCTACCATCATACTTAGTGAATTATTAAATAAACCTGTGTAAGCTCACAAAAAAACAAATATATTTATTATTTTCTTTATTTTCAGACTACTGGAGATTTAAGTTAGTGCAATAAGGTGAGGCAATGCAGAAAAATTATGTATATATTAAAAAGGAAAGAGGAACGCAGTCTTTGTTTATATTTTGCATATAGAAAATACTAAGAAATAGTAAAAGCAAGTCTTAGAAAAATAATAAATGCTTAGAATATCATTGCAGAATTTAAAAATGAATATAAATAAGTCAATACTATTTTGAATATTAGCAAAAACATTTGGAAATTTTAATTTTTTTACCAACTCTCAGTTTCCAATCCAACACGTAAATAACTTAGAAGCCATCACTCTTATCCTCACAAAAAGAAAAAAGATGAGCATAGTGAAAGTCAATTACACTTCTTGGATGGATGCATCAAAGAATTAAGGTTTTTAAAGAAAACTATCGCTCCCTGTACTGAAAAGAAAACCAGATAAATACAGATAATTATAGCTTCCCGGGAACAGAAGCCCAGAGATAAAGTCTGTATCATACAAGATCTGGCATGTTCAGGGTGGTATGGCCACAGACCAGTATATGTAGGAACATATAGCTATAGCTGACAAATTGCTGGTGGCTTAGTGTGAACTAAATGGAGAGTGCAAAACACGACAATATTATGCAATTTTTATTTGTCAATTAACTAAATAAATTAAAAAGAGACTTATTCAACAAAATATGTGAAATACTTAAAATATGATAAAATGAGATTAAATGGTTAATAATCAAAATTTAAGGTGTCAAGTCATATTAATCATCAAAGAAATGTAAATAAAAATCAAGCTGGCATATTATTTTGCATTTACTGAACTGACTAAAATTTCAAAATTTAGTAATTTCAAATATTGATGGAGATATCAGCATCTAGTTCTCATAAAACTGCAAGGTGATGAAATATTTGGAATATTTTGCATATATATATATGTATATGCACACATATGTATGTATTTAGAAATATGACCCACCAATTTTATCTTTGGATATTATCCAAGAGAAATGAAAACATGCATACACAAAAATATTTCCACGAGAATGTTCTTAGAAGCTGAAAACAATCTAAATGTCCATAAGGAAGTAAGTGGCATATTTTTATAACAGAATAAGTATAAACAAAGTATTGATACATGCAATGATATGGAAAATTTTAGAATAATAAAGTATGCCGAGTGAAAGAAGTCAGATAAAAAAAAATGAATGCATGATGTATGAGTCCAGTTTTAAGAAGTTCAAGAATAGGCAAAACTAATCGTGGGTAATAAAAGTCAGAACAGTAATTGCTTCTTCTATAGGGGAGTTGCTTTTAAAGGGGCCTGAAAAATACTTCTGAGGTGAAGGAATTTTACAACCTAATTGTGGTGATGTTTATATGAATATATTCATCTTTCAAAAATCATAGAACTCTATATTTTTATTGTGGGTAAATTATACCTCTCTAAAATTATTATGAAAAAGAATTACAGAACAAAATCACTAATTAGACAGAGTTCTCTGTTAATTAGATTCATTTTATATTAATTATTTAGTCCAGGCTTCTTAATACTATCCATGAAATCTTTGGAACTTTATTTTATTCATCTTATGTTACTTATTTGTGTCTAAATAAATTGCATATTTTGAGCCAGAAAAAATTAAAAATTATTTTATACAGAATAGAGTTTAAGTTCAGCTCTGAAATATATCAGTCTATGCTATGTTTACCCAACAAACTTTATTTGTTTGTTAATAAATAATTTTCAGTACCATGTAATGTAATGGTGACCATAGTAGGTGAAATGCTAGTATCAATGCTATTCTGGCTATTATGAACGATCAGGATACGTATTCCACAGGAAATTGCAAATAACACAAAATTTATCATGACAATCATCATAAGGCCTGAGAAGTGTCCATTTACTTTATCAATGTGAAGGTTGTTGGAGCTCCTGTAAAAATACTATGAGTGGATTATTAGAAACAAAAATCAATTAGAGCATAAGTTGAATATGAGGTAGATATACCTAGTACAGACTTATTTTAAACATTTTAACTCCTGTGGGTAAGGAAGTGATAGGAAAACAATTGGAAATAAATCTAGAGTCAATTAAAGTTAGTTTTTTAAAAAATTAAGAGTTAAGTATATTCAGAAATTGAAAATAAATATTACTACAGAATAAATACAAAATATAGAGACTAAGGGAAATTTTAAAAAGAGGAAGGCATCTAGAGGGGAGAAAACTGTGAGATCATAACCACATTTAGAACAATCATCTTTTTAAAAGGATGGGTGCCTCATCCATCGCTTCTTACGTGAATGAAGTAGCATGTATTCTTTTTTTTTAGTGATAATAAAGAAGTGCCTTTTTTATAGACATCTGTTATGAATTACTATAGAGGTGTTGACTGAACAAACTAAACACTGAATAGTCATTAGGGAATAGTGAGATTACAAAATGTACAATAATATCAATCTCTTTTTGGTGTATTTTTTTTATTGTCATGGCTCAATAGTCATCCATAGTGGTATTAAAGATAAATAGTGGATCAGTCCAGAGTTTAGGTTTCACCAAGCAGGAATAAGAATAGGATATAAATTATTAAGATAATACCAAGGATACAAAACCTAGGGGTGACTGAAAAGCTAGAAGAATACAATTTCACTAAGAAGATAGATAAAACATGAAAAAGAAACAAGAGCAACAACAAATTAGTCTGTTTTATCTTCTAGTGAGTAAATCCAAAATTGTGAGGTTCTTTTTGTTTTGTTTTGTTTTGTTTGTTTTTCTAAGAGTCTTTCTGTGTCAGTAAATTGACATAGTAAAATTGAAAACTTAACAGTCCCTGGACCTGACCATTCTTTTTATAAAGCAGATGATAGTTTTCCAAGGGACAAATGTTAAGATACAAATAATGGTAATGTTTGATTTTTTTTTTTTTTTGGTTTAGCCTGCATTTATGTCACTGTTATCCACAGTAGCATCAATCATATTATTATAACAAGTATGAATTTTGTGAATCAGTTCTCTGTCATATAGTAATATCTAACTGTAGGAGAAAAAAATATTTTTTAATCCCCCATGGATTTGGTATAATTGATTTACAGAAAACTTTCAGAACAAAAATTTCAATTTTCCAAAAGAGACATTGTTAGAGACATATGTTTACCATAGGCACTGAGCTATAAGCACTCTCACCGGAACAAGCTATACCAAGAGTTCTAAGTGTAGGATAAGCAGGTGGCCCAAACCAATGAGTGATGAAAGTCCCAGAAGCCAAGTGAAAGAAGAAAACATATTTTTATTTTAAACAGTTAAGCCTTTTTCTTCAATGTCTATATATCGATTTGATACAATAGTAAGTGATTTATCTTCACTTCTTTTCTAATTTAATTTCCCTTTCTACTTCTCTGATCTGGATTACACAATACATACCATGATGAACATTTGACTCCATTAATCACCCAAGCAGAAACACTGAGTGTTTGTCTTGCTATTTTGAATAATTCAAGCCCCCAAAGAGAATTTTCTTCTAATACTATTCTGACTGGAAGTGACAGAGCTATGTGTTTTTATCCCATGGGTATACAATAGCTTATTTGCAAAGTGACATGAAAGACCAAACCAGGGAACATTTATATTGAGTGCCTGCAGGTGTAGCAACAGATGTCTCAAAAATTGTGAAGGGTACCTGATCTCAAACCAGGCTAAGTGGGGACCAAAGTCAGGTCCAAACTTTACTTGTACAATGACCATTTGGATACCTAATCCTGAATTGGTACCCCACATCTTTTAAATAAATAAATAAATAAATATGTATATTTTTTTAAATTGTGAAGTGTGTATTTAACTTGCAGCATTGACGATTTAAAAAGAAAATATTGAATAGAAATATATCATAAACCACTAAAATATCTATTTTAAAATTAATTTCATTTTCTATAGCATTTCTGTGGGGACAGAGATATCACAAACATTCTGAAGTTGTTCATAGAATTAAATTGTAAGTGTAATATCACATATGGAATTTCACAATGAGAATGATACAGTGAATAATCTCTATAATAATATTTCTATAAGAAATAGTATTTCTACAATAACAGAATTAACCTCTCCAGTTTTGAAATAAATTCAGATTAAATCTTAGTAAATAATATTAAAATACAATTTACTAAAGGCAGTTATACAAAGGAGCAATAAAATATGGTCATAAAATGTAGCTTTCAAATGATCTGTAATGACCCAATAATATAATGTGCTCTGTGTATGTACATACGCATGTTTATGTATATGCGTCTGTGTATTAATTTCATATATCCAATTAACTTTTACTTTGCAATTCTATGTAATAATTCTATCAAATAACCTATGTCTTGAACATAATATCTTCTTTCACAAATTCATGGCTTTGCTTATGCTGTCAACTTTAGCAATCTATTTCCTCTCTACAATTTAAACCATTCTTTAGATAGTCAAATGCCACTTTCTTTTTGATCTTTCCCCATGAGTCAATTTCTCATTTCTCTGTTTCTTATGTTTTCTCTTTTACAGCATTATTTACACAGTGTTAAAATTATTTGCACGCTGGTCTCCTTTATCAGAATATGAACTTTCCAAGGTTTTGCAATTTCTGTCATATGTGTTTATTTCCATAAGACTAAGATTTAATAAATATTTTCTGAATGAAAAAGTTAGAAGAGGCTGGACAAGGTGGATTACGCCTATAATTCCAGCACTTTGGGAGGTTGAGATGAGAGAACTGCCTGAGCTCACGCATTCCAGACCAGCCTGGGCAGCTTGACGAGACCTCATCTCTACAATACATCAAAGAAAATTAGGCAAGCGTGCCTATAGTTCCATTGCACTCCAGTCTGGGCGAGAGTAAGACTCCGACTCAAAAAAAAAAAAGTTAGAGGAAAGATCAAATTGTTTTTTGATCAAGAGTGTTTATTAATCTGGAACCAAACTCTCAGTGTGCCTTGATAATTTCTTCAAACTGTTTGAACATATTTATTAGCAACCTGAGTATGTCACAATTTTAGTCTTTTAAAATGCTCCAAGTTATTTATCAGATTTTATAACTCCTAAAGTAAAAATATTTTCCTGGGCTTCACAAATTTAAGCATCTTACTATCTATCTGATTACTATTTACATTTATTATTGAAGAAAATACTTCTTTCTAGTTTTTTCTAGGGCCGGTTGACAATGTAAGCCATATCACAGTCAAACATACTTCATCTGACCTTTGTTTATTGGTTGCTGAGAAGATGGTTGCCGAAGCTGAGACTCAACCACCAGGACTGTTGTGTCACCTTTCATTAATGAAAGATGTGGACGATAATTGCTTCTAGTAATCACTATACTATAATTAAATGACTTATGACTTGATGGAGAAAAGTTTATGAAAATAAAGATATAACTTAGATGACTGTATTAAATGAGACTTTATTTTAGATTTTCAAACTAAACATACATCTGACAATTCTATTTCTAGTGCCAGTTCCCATTTAACAATCTCTTTTTTCTGAAATCATAGTATGTAACATATAAATTTATATTAAAATCTATTAAATTAATTTGAATTACAGAATTCATTGTGCTTATACAATAATTTGAGATAGCTTAAACATTTTATGGTTTGATTCTAAAACATAATTCAAGTAAATTAATCACACTTATAACAACTTAATCTTTTAAATCACTATTCTAAGATACAGCTATTCAAATTTATAGGTTCTCACATTCCAAACTATTCCTATATGTCATCATTACCTTATAGGGTAGGTAAAATTCTTCCTCTATACTCTTTGGGTTTCTGGCTGGGACTAACATAAGAAAGATTAAAAGAAATAAAGCATACACATTTTATTTAGTATTTTTTTTACATGTATATAAGAGCATTCACAAGAAAAATGACCCAAAGAAGTAACTAAGCCTAAGTAGTTATATATGAGGTGGAATAAAGATTAGCAACTGCACAAAACTAACCTAAATACATGAATGACTAAAAGAAGATAAAGTTATTTCAACAAGGTCTGTTTACCTCAACTATCATCTCTGGTGATAAGAATGTTTTCTGTTCTCCTGGGTCAGGGAGAGCTTCTTTTATTTAAGAGATTTGTCTCCTGCTTTCAAGAAGAGAAAGGGAGGTCATAATGCTCTTCTTACATCTACTATTTTTCAAGTGCCTTTAGTTTAAAAATAATCAATGTCAAATTGGCATATTTTGGGGTGGAATGCCCTGAGCTGCAGTCTACCCAAGTGCTTTATGAGCAGCAGGATACTATGTACATTAACTCAGGAGGAAATGAAAGCTGAGATCCATTGGCAGTACCTTTTAGTTGTGTGACCTCTCTTCTTGTGAAAATAGGTGTACTCATGTATATTCATAGTATTCCCAGCACAAAAGAGGTTCTCTTTAATGTTATTTCCTCCTCTCCCTTCTATGTGTTATTTCTGTTATTTTGTATATATGAAATGTGTTATAATGAATATGTTAGCTCAACCTTTTAAAATCAGTGTTTCTCATCCTTTTATGCCAATGACACAATTCAAAATATCAAAAGTGTTGGCAGCAGAAAAAGGATTTGAAAGCAAAGATGATAATTGACTAAAGTTTGGAACTCACTTTTTTTCTTGGTAATATTATCCAATTCCATGGTTGCCACTTCTACAGAGATGAAATATCTACATGTATCTAGAAATTGGCCTCGAAACTGATTTAGCTTCACCAATTAACACTACATTGTCAAAACAGATCTGCCAATTCCCCTTGGGAATGACTGCTCAGCTAACAAAAAAATCATCAAAGAGAAAGAAAGGTAGTATCTCTTAAAATATGTCTCACTTATATAAATTTGGAAATTTGGACACGATCCTAGCATACACATATTTGCTGTTTCCTCAACACTGCAATAAATGTGTGATTGGTTATTTTGAAATTTCAGATTATAAGAAAAAATTTCTGGTTGAATGTAAATTTATGTATATATTAAATTATGTGTGAAAAATTTAGAAATTCTAGAATTTCTAAGATATAGACTCTTACTTGAAACATTTATTTGGTTTTATATGGTCATCTTTTTTTTAATGATTTATACTGGAGACTCCAAAATCTCTATCTTAAAAACATCTTTCTCTGTAGATGCTAATTTTCCAATGTCTTCTCAATATTTACATGTAGGCCCTTCGAGGTCAATATTCACAAAACAGAGTTTTTATATTTTTTGTAAAGATTTAATCTTTTGTTCCTATAGACAGAAAATAGTATTACATTATGTTTAGTCCTATCTAGCCAAGAAACTCCCTTATCCTTTATCTAAAATCTCACATCAGATTTTTGTTCAAAGATGAAATTGTTCTTGAGGTAATTCCTTCTCTATTTTCATTTCTACTGTTCTAATTCAAACCTTCATCAGATTTCAGTTGAAAATTTGCAATCATCTTTCTAAATGGATTTCTAGTGTCCATTTCTTTTTTCATCATTTATCTAGTATTCTATTTTTTAAAAAATTAAATCAGCATAATTGTGCAATTTTCATGTTTCAAGAACTTTGATAACTTCCAATAGGCCATAGAATAAAGTTCAAGAACTTTAGTATTTAATTTCTTAGGCTATATGAATGAAGCTAAGTCATCTTTCTAAGTATGTCCTACCCTGTGACACATTCCAGATTCACAATACTACAATACTATTTACTCTATTAAAAGATGCTATACACTTATTGATTTTATCTTTGATTTTGTTTATCCCTTTTTTTCACCTGAAAGACACAGGGTTGATAAACTGCATAATATCCAAGGGCATTATTCACATGTTTCATGTTATGATGCTTCCATGGAGCAGATAGACTAGGATGTTATCCTTGGAAGTTGTATAACATGGCAACAGACATACATTCAAAACTCATTTATCTAAGAACCAGTTTATTATTTCCACTTATTCATTTATTCAGTAAATCATAACCCACTGTGTGGCATATGTTAACCAGAGATTTTAGGATGACAAATATGAATGTTTTAAAGAAACAGTCACCATGTGTGTGTACATTCCTCATCATCTTAGGCTAGAGAAGGGCAAAGTTCATATCTTGCTCAATCAGTTGTAATGTGTGAATCTAAGAACAAGGATTCAAGTGATATATTCTGCAATAAAAGTAAAATCAGAACAATTTGACTATGCAACCAAATCATAAAATTAATCCATATATGCAAAAATAATATGAAACTTAGGGAAACCAAGTAATTGATGAAAGGAAACATGTTCTAAAAGGAGACATGAAGACTAGCCAGAGACTACTCTTCTGCTTAGAAGACAATTCCATCAGTTGTATGCAATAATCCAGTGATGAACAAAGCAATATTAACTCTATTGCTAAATCACAATTAACCAAACTGCTCCTCCTATCAAAATAAATAAGCAAATTATATTTAACGCTTATTAATAGGAAATGTTAGTATTAACTGTTACTCTCACCTATTACCTTTTTAAAAAATAAAATGTTTTATTTCACATTTTAACATATTATACTATTTAATTTGTAGTCTCTTGTGACATTTTGTATCATAATTATATATCAATTTCACTACCATCTTTAAGTTTATTTTAATTTTTAATTTAAATTTGTATTACCTACACATTTAACACAGATTAATAACATGTGATATGGAAAATTCAAAAATATTTAGTAGGTAGAGAGTCAAGAAAAACTAAGCAGATTTGAAAGTCATCTTTGTGATAAAACTTAAAATATTTGGAAATTGTAGGACGGTGTGGATTTTTAAAAGGTGGAAATGGGAAAGAATCATTTCAAACAATAGGACGATTAGGAAAGAAATTCCCAAGTAGCCTTTAATGCAAACAAGGAATTTGAGAGTGCAATGGAAGAAAGTTTGAAAAGTATGGTGCCATACAGTTATTGGATTGCCACATTATACAGTTCAATTCTTGAGAGACAAGTACTTTGCATTTATATTTGGGATCAATTTTAAAGGTATGACTATATTTATCTCTTATTAGTGTGTTAATTATGCCTTCATTTAATATTATCTTGTTTTCTGTAGGCATTACAATATGTATCCCTGACATACGAGAGTTCTAGTCTTGAGTTAGTGCTTTTATCACTTCCCAGACAAAACAAGTAACTTATGCCAATGTAAGCTCTATACTAATTCCACATTTTGTTTTGTGATTCTATATTGTCTATCTCATTTAAGTGCACAAAATATTATGAAGTACATAATTTTTATAACCTACTTTAATATATAACTTTCCAAACGTTCTGTATTTTTCTTAAACAGAATTTGAATTGCTGAATAGTTTGGCATAAAAATATGAACTACTAATATACCTGTTTAATACAATAAACATTTTTGTTTCCACAGAAAAGTAACATTTCAATGACCATTCTTTTTTTCTTTATCAATATTTTTCATTATGGTTTTGTGGGGTACAGTTAAGGGTTAGGTGTGCAATTACGTTTCGTTCAGGCACCCTGTTGATAAGAGATGTTTCCCCATCCCCAGACAGATATTTGCTACTGTTAATCCCACCCCCATAGTTTCCCAGTACCGTCAGTCATTTTCTTATAGTATTAGGATGTTCAAGGTATAGTATTAGGATGTTCTTATAGTATTGGATGTTCAAGGTCCATTAAATGAGTGAGAACATGTGATATTCTGATCTTTGTTTCTGTGAGAGGTCACTCAGTATTATAGACTCTGGTTCCATCCAGGTTGCTGCAAAATTCATGATTTTGTTCTTTTTTATGGCTGCATAGTATTCCATCATATATATGTACCACATTTTTTAATCCAGTCCTCTTTTGATGGGCAGCATGGTTGTTTCTAGGTTCTTGCTATTGTGAACAATGCTGTGATAAACATACATGTGCAGTTATCTTTTTTATAGCGTGATTTGAGTTCTTCAGGGTATATTCCCAGTAGGGGGATTGTGGGGTCATATGGGAGGTTGATATTTAGAGCTTTCTTTTTTTTTTTTTTTGAGTTGGAGTTTCACTCTGTTGCCCAGACTGGAGTGCAGTGGCCGCTCCTGGCCACCGCAGCCTCAACCCACTGGGCTCTGGTGATCCTTCCACCTCAACCTTCCGAGTAGCCGGAATTACAGGCGTGTGCTACTACGCCCAGCTGATTTTTGATTTATTGTAGAGATGAGGTCTTGCTGCCCAGGCGGGTCTCAAACCTGTGGGCTCAGGCAATCCACTCACCTCAGCCTCCCAAAGGCGTGGGATTACAGGCTGAGCCACCACGCCTGGCTATTTAGAGCTTTCAAACACATGAAGAAATGTGATTCAATGTGTTTCAAACACATGAAGAAACCTCACTGATCATCAGGGAGATGCAAATCAAAACCACACTGAGATACCACCTAACTCCAGTCAGAATGGCAATTATCAACAACTCAAAAAAAATAACAGCTGCTGGAGAGGGTGTGGCGAAAAGGGAACACTTCTACACTGTTGGTGGGAGTGTAAACTAGTGCAACCTCTGTGGAAAGCAGTGGGGCGACTCCTAAAAGCTCTAAATATGACCATTCTTTTAATGAATCTTGATTGCTTTCTAGGAATAAATTCAAAAAATGCATTTTCTTAATGAAAATGCATAAACTTTTAAAATGCTTTTGAAACATATTCCCAAATTGCTCTCCAGAAATGCTTTACTAGTTTATACCACACCCTTTGGTAAGAGACTGAATGTCATTCTTTATTCTTTCAGTGTTGTATACTGCCATTTTTGTATTCACGTTTACATTGAAGTTCTTTATTTAATAGCAAACTGTATACATTTTAATATATTTCTCATATATTTTATTGTTCATTGGTAGTATCTTAACCATTCTATCTAATTTTATTTTTCTATTGAAATACTCATTACTTTATTTCAAGTAATATGCAGTTATGTAGATTTGTTGCAAGAGGAATGTACAAGGGTACTAAAAATACTTTCATATGAACACTAAAAAGAGGAGTTAATATTTCAAAATTAAAACAGAAACAATAAGTACCTAGTGTGGCCTATGCCCTTTTGGTGAAACTTAGTTTTGTTAAAATATTCACATTTCACTCTGTGTGCTGAGATCACAGATTTGAATCAGAATGAATACTAGATGTGAGGAAAAAATGTAATCTTTTTGTGGAAAAATGTCAGCACATTTTTCATCACTAGTAAAGTACAGAACAAACCTGTTCTATGTTTTTTAGTTCAAGTAGCTTTTTGAAGTTGTGTTTATTCTTGTCTGGAAAACATTTTTCTGCTTTCCTACCCTCCCTACTGAATCTTACTTAATATGATATCTGACTCACCAGTTCTTGAGTATGGTTTTTAAGTTTTCACGGTATTAAGCTTAGGCACTACATCTTCTGGCTTATCTTGCTTTGGGGATAATGCTCCTGATCTTCATTGCTTTCACCTCTAAGTCTATAACAGATACCATGCTATTGGGTATATTAATCCTTGGTCAGGAGTTAGCAGTTATCCCTAGCTGACTATTGGTCTCATAGAATGCTCAGACTTCTGGATGTGTCTCCTTTATTATTATTATTTTTCAATAAAACTTCTCAGCAGTTCTTCCTATAAAGTCACTACTTGGTACCTCACTGGTAGTATCTTTTTCCATCAACTTCCCAAGCTACTCCAGCTAGCCTTTCTACAAACTCTGGTTTCAGTTTTTGTTTCCCTAAGATGAAGACAATCTTTTAGGAAAATCAACTTCCATCAGACTCAGCTGTACATATCCCTGTTCTCATGTGATTAGTCTAAAAAATAATATATTCTAGGCTCTAAAATGTGGGATAGATAGCATACCTCTATTCTATTATCTCAACTCATCAAAATGACAAGTCATTAATCTGTAGTCTTTGCTCTCATCTTTTTCTTTCTTAGAAATGTAAAACAATATATTTCTTACCTGATACCACTGCCATTACCATCTAATACCACTACCTCCTCCTGTTCTTCCTCCTCCTTTTCTTTTTTCTCATCTTCCTCTTTCTCTTCCCCCTCTTCTTCTTCCTCCTTTTCTTTCTCCTCCTCCTTTGTCATTTTTTCTCCTCCTCTCTTCATTCTTCTC
Organism: Carlito syrichta; assembly: GCF_000164805.1. Classification (NCBI taxonomy): domain Eukaryota; kingdom Metazoa; phylum Chordata; class Mammalia; order Primates; family Tarsiidae; genus Carlito; species Carlito syrichta. The sequence goes on along the minus strand of NW_007233348.1, from coordinate 213,942 downwards.
TTAAACTACTTTAAATAAACTCGATGGTCTGGCTGATAAACCTAGCCATTACTAATCTACATATAATTAAACACGTCTAAACCTACTAAAGTTACATAGTTCTCCCTTCTTACATTTTTTTCTTATATTATTCATGTCATAATGTGTTATCTAGTCTAATCAATTATTCAGAAGATGATAATCCAAGATAATCAAGGCAAAGAAAATGTGCTGCAAAGCTCAAAATATAAAAATCATACTAGTAATTAAATGTTTATACCCATTAGACATTTATGCTTCACAGAAAAAAACAAATAATATCATTCATCTCACATACAACAATTAATGTCCATTCATAATTATTAATTATTAAGAAGAAAGCATTATAAAGTAGCCCCAGGATTCAATACAGATCTTAGAAGCTCTTAGTTAATACTATCAAGTGTATACCCCAGAAGTTCATTTGTTAATCAAACACTGCTAAGTTTTACACTGAATTCAAAATAATTTACATGTGTTAATATTTCTTATTGTACATATTGTAAGGATGATCTTAATAATATTTAATAAATGTTTGTTCAACAATGCATATAGTTTTTATAAATGCACACTCATTAACAGCCATTGTAACCCTTCAGATAGTGAGAGAATTGCCTCCAGTCAACTAGAGAAAAAGAAAAGATAATATGCTCCTGCTTTAGGAGTCTCAATAAAAGATATGATGACTTACTTAGTTTTGCCATTGGAGGTGAGCCATCAGGGATTACTTTGTTTTAAGAAAGAAGACTAAATGGATAGGTAGAAAAGATACTTGTTCAGTGTCCTAAAGTTAGGAAAATTAGTCCCCAATCTCAAAAGAATTGCCTCTTCACAAACTCTGAATCATTAGGGACTATGGATGGAAGTAGTTTCTGTATGTTCCCCGCTAACTGAATCAGTCATCCTTTTCCTCTAGGCTTGACAATTTTGCTTTTCCCAGGGTTGAGTTCTTCCACACCTCCCTGTGACTATCAACTCACTTCCATACAAAATGACAGTTTAACTCACTCAAAAAAGAAAACCTTTTTAAGGCCTATTTTTAAATTATTTAGAAAAATTCTGCTTTTAATTCATTTGTTTTCTGCTAAAAATTGTCTTTTTAATAGTTCTGAAGGACAATAATTTACTATTAGAGACAATAGTTTACTCTTAGACAAGAGTTTACCCTTAGCACTATGAAATTTTGGCATCAATATGGTGATGGTAGGGTGCAGGAAATTGGGGTAAGAAAAACAAATCTAAGTAGCAAGAAGATGCTTTCATATTTTTGTGGACAGTTTATGGGTGGTGGGGTGATATTACTAAATAATGTATAAATTCAACTGATTCATAATCAGTGATTTAATTTTGATTTTAACTATCCCCTAATTATTTTGTTATTTTGTTTATCTCTAATCACATGGCTACATTTAAAAAGAAAGAAATTTTAGTTTGGAGAGTGCATAAAATGATACTATGATTGATATTAACAAAGATAGGGCCCAGTCTTGAGTAAACTTAGAAAGGTATTCCCTGGACACAATGCAACACAGTATTTATTTCATAAGAAACACTGCTGGTTTTACCAAGAAGCTGTTAGCAAATAGTGGCTTATGGTAATGTCAATTAACTACAAAACAATGAACTTCAAAATCCAAGGGGAATTTTGGCAACTTTAGCTTTGGTATGAAATATGTCACTTCTCTGTGAAAAAGTAAAAAGAGGAAGATAATAACTAGATTTTAAATGATTCCAGTGTTACAAGCACTTTACATTTACCACCTTGTTGAATTCTCACAACTAAAATATTCATACTCCATTTTAAATATAAATAAACACAAAAGTCACCCTTAAGGTGACCTGCCTACTTTGCAGGATGCTGAGAGTCACAATCTGCCTGTCCCCATTACTTAAAAAAAAAAGTAGACTAACTGGAAAAAATACATAAATAAATTAATGCTAAAAAATTAATAATCCACCCCAAATCTTTTAAACAATATAAAACAGAAGTAAAATTTGAATTCATAGTAACCACGCCTATAGCTTTGTAACCACTACAATGGTAGTTAATTTACAAAGGCTCTTAAGGGCTCTAGGGTGGCTGAAATAGCAATTTTCTCCCTTAATCAGCAAACTGATATGGAAGTCTTACCACTGCTGGGCTGCTGAAAGGAATTTAGGGAGATACAAAATGGACAGCATATTAACTCTGTCTATCAGCAGTTAAAAATCTAGTGATAAAATAAGTAGACAACATTATATAACATATAGGCTTATCTCAAAAGTATTAGAAAATTATACTGTAACAATTTTGATAGCAGAGATAATAACAAAATGCTCCTGGAAAAACAGAAGTGCTTGATTTTAGAGAGAATTCTGAAGAAAGAGGAAAAAAGTGCATGTTTTAATAAGCAAATAAATGCACAAAATATGGCTAAGGTCTCAATATTTAGCATGGGAAGAAGAATCTTTTAAGTGCAGGAGGTATGTGAGTAATTAATAGAAAGGGCAGTAACATCTAAAGTAAGTAACCCATTATAGGTATATATAATTAGTTTCTGGCAACAGGCTGCAGAATTAAAAATACAAAAACTAAATAGTATTCAGATTAAATGGGGCCTTGAATATTTTATGAGGTGAATATTATTTTCTTACTATTGTAAAGCTATGAAAATATTCTTAAAAACGAATAAACATTTTTTAAAAATGAACTTAAAAAAATTTTTTTTTTAATTTTTTTTTTGAGTTGGAGTCTCACTCTGTCGCGCAGACTGGAGTGCAGTGGCCGCTCCCGGCCACCGCAGCCTCGACCTGCTGGGCTCTGGCGATCCTTCCTCCTCAGCCTTCCAAATAGCCGGAATTACAGGCATGCGCTACCACGCCCGGCTGATTTTTTGATTTATTGTAGAGATGAGGTCTCACTGCCCAGGCGGGTCTCGAACCCGCGGGCTCAGGCAATTCACTCAACTCAGCCTCCCAAAGGCGCGGGATTACAGGCTGAGCCACCAAGCCCGGCTAAAAATATTTTTGTTGTTTATTTAGCATTTACTTGAAGAGAGTTAGGATATGACAGAGAAAAGGCAAGATTTTAAGAAAGCCATTACAATAATCAAAGAGAGGAGATTGGGTCTTAAATTAGGAGTATGTCAGTGGAAATGGAAAGGAGAGGACACACATGAAAGTTGTTAAGGTGAGGAAATTAGTCCTTTTCATTAATATTTCCCTGTACTGCAGACTTTTAATAATCAGCTGGAAGATACTTTCAATATGGCTTCTCAATGATCCCCATCCATTTAAGATTTTAATCAGGCAGTTACTGTCTGGTAATAAAATGCCATTTAATGTTATAATGATGGGCTTTCAAAAAGTTCTCATCAATGATTGAGTTGATGCTCAGTAATGAGCTGATCTGTATTTAACACACTGTGCTTAGTTTAATGAACTTAAATTTAATTTTTGCCAGAGCTGAGAGTTTTAAATCAAAGCCATGCCATTGTGTTCTGGCTAGAAAGTTTTCACCACTCTTCCATAAATGCATATTGCAGAGATATTCTTAGGTAGGCATTTGGAGAATATGTCTCATTTTTTCCTACACTTAATAGTTTCCTGTTTAATCATCGTTTAAATAATCAGCTCTTTATCAAACCAATAAAAAAAAGTCACTTTACAGCACAAAACTAACTAGAAGAGATAAAACATTTTGTCTTTTGAAATCTTTAGATTCATGAAGGATGATTTCTTAAATATAATATGAAACACTGGAATTTAAAAAAATATTTTTTTCTCTAAATTATTAAATATAACAATATCTTGTTGATAATATTCAGTGGAAAAGAAACTTAACTCAAATAGTTAAGGAGTATTTGGGATGTTATGCATTGCACTTGCCAGGCCTCTCTCTTTCTCTCTCCCATCATCATCATCATCATCTACTTGTCTCTGGATATACTTATCTATATACGTGTTTTCAAGCTTATAATTTCAAGATGTTTCTTTTCACCTCTTTAGTCATTTCTAAATCATGCCTCTTAGGAAGCAAGTAATAAAGAGAAGAAATAACTACTTAAAGTGTTCTATTATTTGTGCATATTTTCTTTCTGTTATAGGATTTAATAAGTACTGCAATACCATGAATGAATCTCTTTTGGTGGAAAGGGAGTAATTTATTGCCATTACAACTGTTCTTATTTTTGTATGTTTTGCTGTTGTTCATATGAATATATAATCGTAGCTATATTGTTAATGTAAATATAATTTTAATGTTATATTCTTCTTTATTTTATCTTATATATGTTATGTTCAAATGTGTATTTTATGACTATATAATATTCCATTTTAAGTATTTCCTTATTATACTTAGATTCTACCATCTTCCAATATGGCACAAAATATAATTATAGTGAAACATGGTAGCAAACTAACCTGCAATAAACATCTTTTCACATGGAGACATTTTTTTTTCCTTTGAACCATTTAAAAATACTCTTAACATAAAAATAAGTGATATGATACTTAACATACCAGTCTAATATTTTTGATAACATGAGGAACTAAATTTGAACCAATTTTTTGCCATTTAGACATAGATTTAGATGCATATGTTATAAGTTGTTTTCTAAATAATTTTAGAAACAAACTTTTTTAAAGTAAAAAATTTTCATCAGACCTTGTAGCAATTCTTATGAATATTGCTCTATCTCGATGCATGAGCTCATGCCAGGCAATCTTTTGGATTAAATATTCTAGAACCACAAAGACAATTTCTTCTGACTCAAAGACTTAAACACATCTTATCTTTCCAAGAAAATGAAGCTTTTAACAAGAACTTTAATATAAAAATTTGTTCTCATTTCTTTAGTCACTTGAAAAGAAACACTCTGTAATAACTAAGAGATTTAACTATGAAAAATGGCTTCTGTGAAAAAGTAGCCACTACTTTTCATGAAGATAATGTGACATTTTAAAAGCAGTCCAAAATATAGGCTATAGACCGAAGGGTCTCAGCAGAAAAATTATGATCATCATGTAAATTAAATATTTCCTAAATATAATTTAGCTCTCTCCCTACTAATAAAAGTAGAAACTTCTTTAAAGCATAGACATAAATTTCATTAATATTAAAGAGGGCCTTTGTGGGCCACTGAACCAAAGATTATTTGGGGTTAAAGAAATTATAACTCTGTCAACAGAATTCACAATGATGAGGTGCAAATAGCTGAAATATTTTGTGTTATTTAATCCATGTAGCCAGTTCTCAGATCATCCATACCTCAAAGACAATGCTTGGCAAAAATGAACAATTTTGTCTTTCTACCCTTGTAAATTTACTGAATAATTGTCAGCATTTTCCTTCATTTTATGCTTGAGAAATTCATCCACATTCCAGTATCTGCATAGACTTTTCAAGTTTGATTTCTATTTTCAAGCTATTAAGCATGAACTTTTAACAGCCATTAAGATTACAGCTAGTGTTGCCTCCCACACAGCTGGCTGAGATTTACCAGCTGATGTAAGACTTAGTTGTTTGGCATGAGTGGTGAAAGCTATCTTCTATTAGTTCAGAATTAAAACTTTACTTTAAAAGATCATGTAAGGCAGCTAATCAAGCTTCAGTACATGTCAGTAATGAGTTTAAATCCCAGTGCTTCCTTAAATAAATGGCAGATTTATAGTAGCACACATTTGGCATTATCTAGGTTCCCTATGACTTTAAAATGGACTGTAGAACATTCGTTTCTACTTTTTTTTCCAGTCAGAATCCCAGTCTCTTACCACAAGTTGAGCAGGTAGTTTATCATTCCTCAGTAGAAAGACGTTGCAATTCACCTACGACAAGGTAACCCTGGACCCTTACCATGTTGTTATGAGTGAGAATGAAGGAAAAGATGCTTCGATGCTTGGATTTTCACTTTGAATATTGAAAGACTCTTTGAAATATCACACACACATTTTCTTTCTACATCAAAAAGTCGTCTGACTCACACTTCCAAACTATGAGTTTTCTGGGTCAATTTTTAATAAAGAAAGAGGAATGGAATCAGGTTCAGCAGTAACGATAACAAAAAAGAATCATCATCCTGTAGCTTGAATGCCAAACTTTTTCACTTTTTAATATAATTTTGTTCTTACTTGTCTTTCTCTCCATCTTTCCCACTTTAAAAAAAAATAAATTCTAAATGCCAAGGCTCTGAATCCTTGACACCTGGATTTAAACTCTGACTGCACTGCTCTTCAGTTAACTGCACAATCCCTCTGTTCCTCAGTTTTTCCATCTGAAAATATCCATAAAGAAAACACACTCACTTCACACAGTTGTGAGAATTAAATGAGTTAATATATGTAAATAACTTAAAATAGTGTTTAGCACATAATATGTTCAGTAAATGTTGCTTTATTGCTACATAGTATTTTCAGTAAATTTCCATTTGTGACTTTTATTTAGCACCAGACAGCATATCAAGAATCAACCTGTGGAAGAATTTCTAAAATAGAAGAATTTTTAATACCTTAAACACTGGTCATAGAGGTCGTTTCAGAAAAAAAAATATTATAAAGAAAGGATGTTCCCTGTTAAGGTACAAATCTGTTGCAGAATTGAGCTGGAAAAAAAAAATCCAAAAATAACATTTTCATAGCCAAGGAAGAAGTAACTAGGTAAATCACTATTTTTTTCCTCTCCCAAAATACTTTAGCTGTACAGATATCGCATTATCAGAATGTATCTACTTAATGAAAAGCATCAAGCACCTTAATTTTCAGATTGCTTTTGAACAATCTGAAAATCTAATTGAAGCATGATATGTGCAGGGGTTTTTAATTGATATTTTGTTTTCCTGTTGTGCCAAAATCCTCTCAAATGTAAACCACAGTATTTGTATCAATGTACAAAACACTGGAGAGGATAAATGTAATAACATTGTGTTTGTGTGTGTGATGGAAATATCAGTTTCTGAGCAGAGCAGGATATAATTCGCTGGTAGTACCAGTTGTGGGTTTGCTGAAACAGCAAGCCTATTATAAAACTGTGTTTTTTTAAGAGCAAGCAGGAACACTGCCTTGTGAATACATACCTGAAGTTAACATTTCTACTCAAATGGAATGTGGTGCTAAAAGGCCACAGAGTGAGTAGTTAAGTCAATGCAAATGCTTTTAAAGACCACGTGAAACACTGTTTTACTGTGTTGTTATCTTCTGGCAATTATGCTGACTTCTTTAGTGTAACTTTGTGTGTGTGTGTGTGTGTGTGTGTGTGTGTGTGTGTGTGTGTGTGTGTGTGTTTAATGTCTTCACGTATCGGCACTAATTTCCACTGTCCAGAGTGTCGCCAACAAAAAAGGAAGAATCCCTGCTACAGCAGGAAACAACAGCAGGCGTGTTTGCTTTCACACACTCACTAAACCTTGAGTCATAAGATTTGTCTTCCATCTGTAAAACAACCACCTTTGTGTCCTCAGACTTGGCACTGAATCTCTCTAAACTGGGGCATGATGATCAGTAAGGTAGCTATAATAGCAAGTTCTTTTGGAATAAAATAAATGAGATATTGCATGCAAAAGAGTTTTGTAAGTAACACAATTTGAAAAGAAAAGCTTCCCAAAGATCCTAAGCAGAACTCATTAGGAGTGGAATATAAATCAGAATATTATGGAAGAATAAAGATATTTATAGTGTAAGGAGCTTGAATGCAAAGGGCAGGCATCAGGACCTAGGCAATTGCTATGTTCAAAGCAAACAGGAACTAGATTTGGAGACCAAGTATATTGGGTTGTATAAGTCTGGGTCTTATCAAAAACTGATTGCCAACTACTCTGGTCATGGGTTGTTGCAGAAGTTATAGAAAATACAGAAAAAAAAATGTGCACCCTGCCTAAAATACAATGGTTCTTTGATCCCTCTGGGGAGGTACAAACAATTACATGGAACCAGATGCTTGGCCAACCACTAATTTAAACCAGATTTTCCTAAATCTGAATAAACTGAAATTACCAGAATATGTCACAGATGCATTGTTTAAATTAGTGATCATCAATTTTTTGGCATCAGGGACTAGTTTTGTGGAAGATAATTTTTCAATGGACCAGGGGCTGGGTGGGATTCGGGATAATTCAAGGGCATTGCATTTATTGTGCACTATATTTTTATTATTATTACACTGTGAAATATAATTAAATGATTCTACAACACACCATAATGCAGAATCAGTGGGAACCTTGAATTTGTTTCCCTGCCATTAAATGGTCCCATTTAGGGGTGATAGGAGACAGTGACACCACAGTGTGTTGCTTATGTCCAGTCTACTTTGTGATATCATTTGAGTTTCTATCATTGCAGAAAATTCTGCTTCACAAAGATAGGATGTTGGAAATGGAAACAGGTTTTTCAGTGCTTTTGTGGCAATCTCAGGATATGCTACCTTTACTTTAATCCAAAATGTATGGAAATTTGGAGTTGTCTCAAACATACTCTTTAGGCCACCATCATTTGTGATATCAAGTAATTGATCCTTTTCTAGCATGGACAAAGTCAATTTACTTGGCTTATTCACAAATGGGATGCAGATTCATTTCTTCCCAGTCTGGGGTCTTTTGTGGCTGGGATATAATGCTCAAATTCTTCTGAAAGCTGAGATAGGTGATCTTGCACCAGCTGGTTGAAAGAAGGCCCTGACTCTATCTCTTTCAAAATCTCTGCTAATATTTAAAACATATTCCCCAAATCCCAGTGTTCACTTGCCACCTCCATAATTCTAGTTTGACTTTGAATGTAGTCACATTACCTGTTGACTTGAACACAGTTGTCATTTTCCCCTGAAGTGACAGATAGAGCTTATTGAGCAGATCAAATATGTCACACAGGTAAACAAGTTTTGTGACTCATTCTATATCATTGAAATGTGTTGCCAGTGGTGACTGTTTTTCTAAAAGAAATCTCTGGAGTAGCTCCTGTAATTCAATAACTCTGCCAGTAATGTCCCTTTAGAAAGCCAACTCATTTCTGTGATTAAGAGAAGACATGTGCTCTGTGTCCATCTCCTCACAGAGCTGTGCAAGCAGATGTAAGTTAAGGGTGTGTACTTTAATGTGGTTGATAATTTTAATCACATCCTGCAAACACTGTTAAGTTCATGTGACATTTTTGGGTTGGCCAACATTACTCCATTGATGACACAGTGCATAGACTCACATCCAGAAGTGACTTCTTTGACTGGAATGGTTAAACCAGAAAGCCATCCAGTCATGGCAACCTCTCTGCCCATGCATATGCCAACAAAAAATGGCCAATTCAGTTTCCTGATATGTAATCAATCAAAGACTTAAATAGATCTGCAGCTGTGGTACTGGTCGGCAACAAAAATGCAAAAATATATCCTCATGCACATCCCAAAAAATATATTGCACAAAAACAAGCATTGTTGCCTTGTTGTCAATATCAGATGTGTCTACCTGAATTGTGTACCATGACTTATTAATTCTCTATAACAATTGTTACTCAATATCCTCTGCTATTTCATCAATTCATCTAGTTATGGTGCTAACTGAAAAAGAAACACATGCCACCTTTTGAACTACAGTCTCTCTCCTGAAACTTCATGACATGTCATTAGCCGCAGGCAGGATCAGGGCTTCTTAGCTTCAGCAATGCGGTTAGCAGCTAAGAATTATGCTCTCAGTGCAGACACATTTGATGAAGTGATAGCTTTCAATAATTGCCTCTGTTCTTCATGTTCATTTTTTCCTTTTCCTTCAAAAATTTCCAGAAGCTTGTCTTTTAATGCAGTATGCTTTGTCTCCATGTGGCAAAGCAGTTTTGAAAGTTTCGTGACTTCATTGGATAGCCAGTAACCACATATTATACAAAGCGGACTTGAAGAATGTAAATCACCTGTTGCTATTAACCTGTAATTTAAGTAGGATTCTTGGTATTTTCTTTTAAATGCAGGTTTTCTTTTGTTGGCAGTCTTAGAACCTTCTACTGCCTCATCACTGTCTTTCACTCTTTTCAAAGAATTTCCCCAGTGACATTTGTTTTTCATTCATTTTGGCTATGGTTAGTTTACAGACTTATCAAAATTGTGACTGAGACAAGTGTGCACTGCAGGAAAGAGGTGCCAACAGAAGTGGTAAATAAAGTAATGGGCAGGCCACATGAGGGCTAAAATAAGTGTTGAATTCTGACTTAAAGCCTACCACAAGATGCAGCTGTACAATTGAAGTACATCAACTCACTTGCCACTCACTGATAGGTTTCTGATATGAGTCTGTAAGCAACTGATTTATTATGGTCTCTGTGCAGTCAAAATAACCTCACTGCTCATGTTAATCTCTATTTGCAACCACTCCCTAGCACTAACATCATCACGTCTGCCCCACCTCAGATCATTAGGCATTAGATTCTCAATAGGAGCTTACAACCTAGATCCCTCACATGCAGTTCACAATAGGATTCCTGCTCCTATGAGAATCTAATGCCACTTCTGATCCGACAGGAGGTGAAGCTTACTTAGGTGGTTATGCGAGTGATAGGGAACAGCTGTAAATACCGATGAAGCTTCACTCACTTTCCACTGCTCATCTACTGCTGTGTGGCCCAGTTCCTAACAGGTCACCATCAGGTACTAGTCCCTGACCTCAGGATTGGGGACCCCTGGCTTAAATGATCTTTGAGAGCATTTATGGCATTGATCAACTCCAGCTATTTTTTTTATTTAATGTTTTTCCTCTCCCTAAAGTTATACATAAGTATATATACAAAGACCCATGAGGGAAAAAATTACATTGTTTCAGTTCTACTTCCCTGATGAAAATGTTAGCACTTTAACAACAACAGCAAAAATCATATATAAGGGAAGAATTTTGAGAGTCACAGAAGAAAAAAAAATACAACAAAGATAAAATTTTTTTTTCAATTCTTTCCCTTCATTATTCTGAAACACTCCCAATAGAAATGAAAGATTGAGAAATCTAGTCTGTGTCATTTTTATGAATGACATCTTGTTTATTTATGTGTTCTTGATCATCATGTGCTCTTTATATTTCTAAATTTTTTTTCAGTCAAGAGCTGTGGCTCACGCCTATATTCCCAGCACTTTGGGAGTCGAGGTGAGAGGATTGCCTAAGCCCCCGAGCTCAAGATCAGCCTGGGCAACTTGGCGAGATCTCATCTCTCCAAAAAAAAATCAAAAAAATTAGCTGGGCATGGTGATGCAAGCCTGTAGTCCCAGCTACTTGAAAGGCTGAAGTTGAAAGATCATCAGTCCAGCAGTTCGAGGCCGCAGTGGCTGTGAACATGCCACTGAACTCCAGCCTGGGTAACAAAATGAGACTCCTACTAAAATATATATATATATTTTTTTTTAAATGATTTCAGTAGGTATATATTGAGGGTAAAATTGTTTATACCTATTACTGCAACTAATTTGTTTAATTCCTATTTCACAAAAATGTAAATTAAATACCTAGTAAAAATAAAGATCTAAATAGTTTCTGCAAGAATAATAATATGTACTAATGGTACATTTCATTATCACTTGAAAATTCACAATCCTGTTATCCAAGACTCAAATATTAATGTAAATAATGTATTTGAAATGACTAATTTATTAGACTGATTGCAAAATATTAATTAGCTAATTCAAAATGTATTTATTTTAAGCACTTTGATAATGGCAGAGTAAAGACCTCCAAGAATTCACTTCTCCATAAAAGCAATAACACTGGGAGGAAAAAAGTCAAAAAGTAACATTTTCTGAACTCTGGAAATTAACTAGACACTTGCAACAATCCAAGGTATGTTTATTTAGAAAAAATATCTGAATCTCAGTAAGAATGATAAGTTTTGTGGCATTTTTACTTGTCCTATTCTCGTCTTTCTCTCTCTAGCTCCACAGTAGTCTTGAAAACAAAAAGTAACTGTGCAAAGTAGCAGCAAAGCACTCACAGGAGGAGGCAGATAGTCTTGGAATGCCCAATAAAGTCCAATCTTCATGAAATTGTTATTATTTGACCTCTTCATTAGCTTCCTGGAAAAGCCTCATTTACAGGGCTTATCTTTATTTTATACAACTCAGAGTTTGCTCAGTGGGAAAAGCCCAATTCCTAGTAGTGGTCAAAAAAAACCATTGACAACTATTGTTCAACATCAAAGTTTTCTGCAGTGTTGACACCAGTTAGCTTGAATAAGAAGCTGGTCAAAAATTTAGAGGAAAATCTAGAAAATGAGATGATCAAATGGTCACAGGGGGTTTTGAAAAACTGTGACATATTTTGGAGTATCTGGAAGGCCACATGCATGTACAGTGTTGTATGCATACCCAGGAAAGATGGCACTATTTTCTTTCCTATGGTTGCTCTTCAGTTTCAGAATATCAAATAAGTGAAAGCTAAGGCAGAGTTGTAAATTGCTAGAGTCCCGAAGACATTTCAATATACACAAACAAGTTCTTGTCAGTGGGTGTGATAATTATTGGTTGAGTCATTTGAGGAAATCTCTGCCTATTACCTGACTAATAAACTGAGAAATAACTTCAGTTTCACATATAACAAAAATATAAATGTTCATCACTAGTCCGGGAAAATCACAAAACAAACAACAGCAACAAGAACAACAACAAAGAGTAACAATAACAAATCCTAATGATATGGGGTTCTAATTTGCAAAGTTACCACATTATATCTTTTTAAATACCAGTTAAAAAAATACAAGCCATGCAAACAATAGTTAATATGATCCATAACAGGAAAAACAAAAAGCAATCAATAAAACCCGTGCCTGGAGAAGTGCAAATTTTGGACATTAAGATCTGGTTTACAGACTTTAAATCAGTTATTTCAAATATATTGAAATGACTAAAGGAACCAAATATAAATAACTAAAGTATAAGAATAATGTCTTCTAAAGTAGAAAAATATCACCAAAATATGTAAATATAGTAATGAAACAAATGGAAATTCTAAGCTGAAAAGTACAAAAAATAAGATAAAAGTTCACCAGTAGGGGGTTTAGCAGTATACTTGAATAGACAGAAAAAAGAATCAGCAAACTTGAATATAGGTGTTTTGAGATTATCCAGCATGAGGCACAATTAAAAGGAAAGAAAGATAGAGAGAGCAAGAGAGAGAGAATATGATTGAAAGTAAAAAGTTCGCATTTAGCAAATCTTCAAAGACCTACAGAACACCACCAAACATGTATATAAAAATAATAGAAAGATCAGAAAGGAGAGAAGTAAAGGGGAAAAAAGAATATTAGAAGAAAAAAGCTAATAATATAATTTAAGTTTAATGAAAAAATAATCTGCATATCCAACAAGTTCAATAAAAGTAACTAGGATAAATTTAAAGAGATCCACACTTAAATATATGTGCAACAGTCTATTTATGGAAATACAGACAAACAGAAAATATTGAAAGCCACAAGAGCAAATTGACTCGTATCAGGTATCTTAATTATTATTAAAAACTGACATATTAACAGAAACCATGAAGGCTTCTCTCTCACCACTGGTATTCAATATAGTACTGAAAGTACGTTATTAGGAATGAAAAAAATATATAAAAAGCATCCAAATCCAAAAAGAAAAAGTCAGACTGTCTGTTTGCAAATGACATGTTTCTATGTACAGAAAACTTTAGATACTTCACCAAAAAAAACTTGTTAAAACAAATTCAGTGAGGTTGTGAGATACAAAATCCACAAATAAAAAATCAACTTTGCTTCTAAACACTAACAATGAACTACCCAAAACAGAGAAGAAGAAAACAATGCATGAAAAAACAACAAAAAATCTTAGAAATAAATTTAACCAAGGCGATAAAAGGCCTATATACTGAAAGCTAAAATATGCTAATTTTAAAAATGGAAGATACAGATAAATGGAAGAATATCCTGTGTTTATAAATTGAATAATTAATATTGTGAAAATGTCCATACTGCTCAAAGTGATCTATAGATTTAATGAAGTCTCTATCAAAATCAAAATGACATATTTAATGGAAATAGACAATACAATCCTATAAGTACTATGAAACCACAAAAGACACTGCTGAATAACTAAAACAATCTTAAACAAAAAACAAAGCCAGAGGCATCATACTACTGTATTTCAACATGTACTGTAAAGCTACAGTAATCAAAACAGTTTAATATCGGCATAAGATCAGGTACAGAATAGACAGCCCAGAAATAAACTATTATAAATACTGTCAACAAATTTTTAATAAGACCATCAAGAATATACAATTGGGAAATAACAGACTTTTCTTTTCTTTTCTTTTCTTTTTGAATTGGAGTCTCACTGTCGCCCAGACTGGAGTACAGTGGCCGCTCCCGGCCACCGCAGCCTCAACCTGCTGGGCTCCGGCGATCCTTCCGCCTCAACCTTCCAAGTAGCTGGAACTACAGGCGCACGCTGCCATGCCCGGCTAATTTTTTTTTACTTTTGTAGAGAAGAGGTCTCGCCTGCCCAGGCGGGTCTCGAACCCGCGGGCTCAGGAAATCCACTCACCTCAGCCTCCCAAAGGCGCGGGATTACAGGCTGAGCCACTGAGCCGGCCAGACTTTTCAATAAATGGTGCTGGAAAACTGAAAATCCATATGCAAAAATAAAATACATTAAAACTGAACTCTCTCTTATGCCATACACAAAATCAACTCAGAATGGATTAAAGACTTAAACATAAGACCTGAAACCTGAAAACTCCTAGAAGAAAACATAAGGGAAAAATCTTCTTAACATTGACCTTGGCAATTTTTTTGGCTACTACAGCAAAAGATCAGGCAATAAAAGAAAAAAATAAACAAGTGGGAATACATTAAACTAAAACATTTATGTGCAGCAAAGGAATCAATCAACAACATGAAAATGCTGTCTACAGAATGGGAGAAAATATTTGTAAGCCATGTTTCCAATAAGGGGCTAGCATTCAAAATATATAAGGAACCCATACAATTAAATAGCAAGAAAACAAATAACCTGATTAAAAAATGAAAAAAAAAAAAATCTGAACAGATATTTCTTAAAAGAAGACATGCAAATGGTCAGCATATATATAATAAAATGCTCAACATTACTAATCATCATGAAAATGCAAATGAGAAAATATGCAATGAAATATGACATCATACTTACTAGGTTGACTAGTAAGAAATAGGATAAGAAATAGGTATTGATAAGGATGTAGAGAAAAGGGAATTCTTGTACACTGTTGGTGAGACTGTAAATTGGTACAGCCATTATTTTTTTTAAAAAGCATAGAAGTTCCTCAAAAAGTTAAAAATAGAAGCAGCATATGATCTAGTAAATCCACTTCTGGGTATATATAAAAAATAATTAAAATCAGAATCTTGAAAAGATTTCTGTACTGCCATGTTTACTGCAGCATTATTCACACTAGCCAAGATATGGAAACAATGTAAGTGCCCATCACCCAATTAATGAATGATAAATAAAAAGTGATATATCCATACATGTATATGTGCATACATACAATGAAATACATAATTTTTCAGACTTAAAAAGAAGAAAATCTTGCCATTTGCAACAACATAAATGAACCTTGAGAAAATATGCCAAAAATAAGAAGACAAATACTGCAAGATTTCATATGCAGCATCTGAAAACAAAAAAACTAAACTCATTGTAACAAAGTAGAATAGTGGTTACCAGAAGTTGGGGAGTGGGGAAAAGGGAGTTACCGATCAAAGGTTATAAGCATTCAATTGCAAGATGAATCAGTACTAGAGACTTTTAAACAGCATGGTGATTATAGTTCACAGTAATGTACTGTCTACCTGAAATTTCCTGAGAGTAAACTTTAAATATTTTCAACACACACACACACACACACACACACACACACACACACACACACACACAAATATCCTCCAGCACATTGTCCAGTTGTCTGCTCATTTTAAGCAAAACAGTAGCCAAAAACTTTAATAATGTATTTGAAGAAATTTAAACACAAAAAAGGCTTTCACAGTTACCATATAAAATTCTTAGTAATTTGTCAATACTTTAAATCATTGCTGCTAAATATGGTTCACACTGGACACGATTTAAGAGAATAACTGGAAGTTGACTCATTACCCATTCAAAAAGTAAACTTTTGACATCTATAAATTGATAAAAAGTTTCCAATTATATCAATAGAAGTATAAGTGGGGAGATAAGGGACAAAGAGAAAAAAGCTACTGTTTTATTTTGTTTTGTTTTAATTGTTTGATTGTTTTGTGTAACAGTTGTTTGCTACATAGCAAATTAGCACAAATCTCTAACTTGAAACAGTTAAACATTATGTTAATAGTTTAACAACCGTTAGGTTCCAGAGTCATTTCCATATTTCCTGGTTGAGGGGGAGAGGGAGGTGAACTTTGATGCTAGAGATTTTTTTTTTTTTTTTTAGGAAATGGAAGATGAATTTCTGATCTACTTGCAAAATATTTCCCAAAACAAAACCTGGCCCAGTGGGAAAAGTACCTTGAGAAAACTAATTTATCTGATCCAAGCTTGACGATCTTTGTTCCTACAGAAGTAAACCAGAGGATTGTGTGAGGGGAATAAATCTGACAGATGAACTAATCATTGAATCTGACACATTTATAGTAACATCTCTCATGGTTTTAGAAGCCTCTGTTCCTGCTAAGACTACTCTAGTTCTCAAAACCTGCATTGTGATGGTGATGGTTGTGTGATATTGCTCTTTTCCAAATATTTCTCTTAACTGAATAGGAGGAATCCATGTCACCTCAGGAATTCCCATCTAAAAACTGCCTTGGAATGAAGTTTTTTCTTATTTTGTTTTTTCAGGCTTGAGGGATATCTCCACCTAAGTCCCTATTACTTTTCTAAAATCAGGTCTTGCATGTGCCCCTGAGCTTCAGAATGTCCGGTGCCTGTAAGAGCTTCAATTTCATAAAAATCTGGATGTAACACAGGACCTAGTACTGATTTTCTTATTTGCAAAAGACCTTCTTGCTTTTTTACTGGGTACAAAGTCACTGAAAACATCTCATCTTTGTTCCACTTTTTCTTTTTGGAAGGAACCTATATTTCTGAGGCAGGACTGACTGGTGGGGTCTTGCTCCTATCTATGACTTTCAGTGGTTTCAGGTTATTCACTGACCTAGATGGAGTGACTCGTCTCTCTGACTTTTATATCCTACTGCCCCTTTTGTCCATTAAGATTCTCTCCTTCTCTGAGAAACCTAACACTTTCTATATGGGACTATATGCCTTTTCTGGCTCTTCCTTGCAGCCTGAGGCTTAGGGTGCACCCACTGGCACATGCCTGTGTTTCTTGCTTTCCTGTTAGTATTCACCAACAAGAATTGCCAGCACCCTAGTTGGCTCACTCTGGGGATAAAACTCCCATCCTTGAAGTCAAGCATTTTGAAACTAAAAGCAATTTAATGGACAGGACTGGGACTGAGGCTGAGGCTGGGACTCTGTCAAAATGGAGATTTATGCCATTATGAAGCTGCTTTTTAAAGCATGACTGTCCCATATCTCGGTAAATCAGCATGCTAGTGGAGTATGGCATTCCCTGTTCACTGAAGCTCCTAGACCGTACAGATGTCATTGTCGTAATTTCCCAGTTTACTCAATCTCAGCAAGTCTTCTGACAGTTGTTAAGGAGAAGTGGGGTATTTACCCTTGAATTATTTCAAGGATACTTTGACCACAGTAGGAACAACTGAAGTCACCTACACCAACTCCTTCCTGATATGCAAGCTGCACTTGGAAGAGACATCCTCCTTCTTCTCTGATGAAGTTAAAGTGGGAAAGACTGAGCACTCAATGCCTGATGTGGTTGTCAGAGAAAAGGTCAGACAGTGAAGGCTATTTTAATTTTTATTTTAAAGATGGGGGTACAATTCAAGGTTATGTATACAAATGGTTATTGTACAGGTGAACTTTGGGCCTCACTTTGGTCCCCACTTCACCTGGCTTGAGAACAAGTATTGATTAGGTGTGCCTCTCTCCCCTGGTAGTTTCTCTACTGCCAATCTCTTTCTTACTAGCATTATGATCATTGTTCAGGGCCCACCTATGAGTGAGAACATGTGATACTCAATTCTTTGTTTCTGTGATTAATGACTGAATATTATAGACTCTAAGTTCATCCAAGTTGCTGCAAAGTTTATAATTTTATCCTTCTTTATGGCTGCATAATATCCCATCATTTTTATGTACCACAATTTTTTAATAACAGCCCTCTTTCAATGGACAGCACAATTGGTTCCATGTTTTTTCTATTGTGAATAATGCTGCAATAAACATGCATGTGCAGGTATCTTTTTCATAGAGTGATTTGAGTTCCTCTGGGTATATTCCCAGAAGGGAAATTGCAGGCTAACATGGAAGGTCAATTTTTAGAACTTTTAGGAATTGCCAAACTGTTTTCCCCAAAGTACTAGTTTATACTCCCACCAACCAACAGTGTAGAAGTTTCCCTTTTCCACACATCCTCTCCAGCATCTATTGCTTTTTGAGTTATTGAAGATGGCCAACCTGACTGGACTTAGGTAATATCCCAGTGTGGTTATAATTTGCATTTATTTGATGATTTGTTAGCTAAGCCTTTTTTAATGTATCTCTTGACGGCTCGTATGTCTTCTTTTGAGAAGTGTCTATTCATATCATTTGCCCTCTTTTTAATAGGGCAGTTTTTTGTTTGTTTGTTTGTTTGTTTGTTTTTGGCACTTTAGAGTTCCGTGTAGATCCTAGATGTTAGGCCTTTGTCAGATGTACAGTTGGCAAATATTTTTTTCGCATTCTGTGGGCTGTCTCCTCTCTCTTGATCATTTCTTTTGCTTTGCAAAAGCTTTTCAGTTTGATGAGGTCCCACTTGTCTATCTTATCTCTATGGCATGAGAATTTGGGGTTTGGATCAGGAATCGGTTGCCAGTTCCAATTTCCATAAGGGTGTCTCTTGCATTTTCTAAGGTTATTATAGTTGGGAGTTTTACATTTAGGTTTTACATTTGATCCATTTAGAGTTTATTTTTGTGTGTGGTGATATGTAGGGGTCTTGTTTGAATCATCTGCAGGTGATCAGGCAGTATTCCCAGCACCCTTTACTGAATAAGTTCTTGTCTCCCCAGTGGTTGCCAGTGGAGGCTTTGTCTTACATGAGAAATTGAAGGTTTGATTCTGAAATCTCTATCCTCTTCCATTGATCTATCTATACTTCTGTTCTTGTACAAATACCAGGTTGTTTTCATTATTATAGCCTTATAGTGAAGTTTAAAGTCTGGAAGTGTGATACCGCCCACTTTGTTTCTTTTGAAGAGGATTGTTTTGTCTATTTGTGGTCATTTATGTTTACATACAAATTTCTGTATTATCGTATCCAGGTCTGGTAATTTAAATGGTATTGCATTATATCTGTAGATTGCCTTGGATAGGATGGACATCTTAACAACATTGATTCTTCCAATCCATGAGCATGAAATATTTTTTCATTTGTTTGTTTCATCTTGATTTCTTTGAGCAGTGCTTTGTAGTTTTCATTGTAAAAGTCTTTCACTTCTCTGCTTAGGAAAATGTCGAGGTATCTGTGTGTGTGTGTGTGTGTGTGTGTGTGTGTGTCTATTTTGAATGGGATTTTGCTTTTTATTTGTTTCTCTGCCTGTTTGTTATTAGTGTGTAAGTCTGTGACTGTCTTTTGCACATTGATTTTGTACCATGAGATTTTGCCAAAGTCCTTTATCAGTGCAAGAATCATAGCCGGGCTTGGTGGCTCAGCCTGTAATCCCGCACCTTTGGGAGGCTGAGGTGAGTGGATTGCCTGAGCCCGCGGGTTTGAGACCTGCCTGGGCAGCAAGACTTCATCCCTACAATAAATCAAAATATCAGCCGGACGTGGTAGCGCGTGCCTGTAATTCCAGCCACTTGGAAAGCTGAGGCGTAAGGATTGCTGGAGCCCAGCAGGTCGAGGCTGCAGTGGCCGGGAGCGGCCACTGCACTCCAGTCTGGGCGACAGAGTGAGACTCCAACTAAAAAAAAAAAAAAAAAAAAAATCATATCATCAGCAACTAGGGATAACCTGACTTCCTCTTTTCCTATTTAGATGCCTCTGATTTCCTTGTCTTGTCTGATGGCTCTAGCTAGGACTTCCAACACTAGGTTGAACAGGAAGGGTGAAAGTGGGCAGCCGCGTTTTGTTCTGGTTTTCAGGGGAAATTCTTCCAATTTTTATCCGCTTAGCAATATGTTGGCTGTAGGTTTATTTTAGATGGCTCTTACTATTTTGAGGTATGTTTCCTCTAAGCCTTGTTGTTCAAGGGTTTTTATTAAGGGATGCTGGATTTTATCTAAAGTATTTTCAGTATCTAATAAAATAATCATGTGGTTTTTAGGATTTACATCTGTTGATGTATTTAATTTATGTATTATATTTATGGTTTGTAGATGTTGAGCCAGCCCTCCATCCTGGGGATGAAGCCTACTTGGTCATGGTGGATGATTTTTGAGATGTGTTGTTGGAACCGATTTGCTAGAATCTTGTTGAGTATTTTTGCATCTATGTTCATTAGGGATAATGGACTGTACCTCTCTTTCTTTGTTGACTCTTTACCAGGTTTGGATATCGGTGTGCTGTTAGGATCATACAGTGATTTGGGGAGAGTTCTGTCTTTCTCGGTTGCTTGAAATACTTTCAACAGGATTGGTATCAGCTCCTCCTTGTATCTTTGTAGAACTCTAAAAAGCTAAAAAGCTGCCTGATCCAGGACTTTTTTGTGTGGGTAGTTTTCTGGTGACAGAGTCAATTTCATGGGTTGTTATTGGTCCATTTAGGGTTTCAATTTCTTCTTGTTCCAACCTTGGGATGTTGTGTGATGTCAGACAGTCCTCCATTTCATTTAGGTTTTCAAGTTTGTTTCTATATAGATGTGCATAGTAATCTCTGATAGTTTTTTTGTATTTCTGCAGTGTCCATTGTGATTTGATCTTTTGCATTTCTGATTGTTTTTATTTGGACTTTTTCTCTCTTTTTTCTTGGCCAATCTGACTAGGAGTCCAACAGTCTTTTTAGTCTTTCAAAGAACCAGCTTTTTCTTTCTTTCTTTCTTTCTTTTTTCTATGACATTTTTGTCTTCTATGTCCTGTATTAGGGCTTTTACTTTGGTGATCTGGATTCTTCTGTTGAAGTGACTGTTTTGGTGGTGTTGTCTCTCCAGCTCCCTTAGGTGATTTATTAGCCTCTTAACTTGTGATTTTTCCATTTTCTTGACATGTATGTGTAAAGAAATGAATTCCCCCCTCAGTACTGTTTTCATGGCATCCCAGAGAGGTTTTGGTTTGATGTATCTTTATTTCCATTTGTTTCCAGAAATATTCTAATTTTTGCTTTGGTTTCTATGATGACCCAGGAGTTGCTTAGCATCATGTTGTTTAGTGCATGTCTTTCTGGGTTTGGAGAAAGCTATACTGATGCTGATACTAAATTTTATTCAACTGTGATCTGAGAAAGTGCATGGTAGTATTTTGATCTCATAAAATTTGTTTGTGCTTGATTATGGCCAAGGATGTGGTCAGTCTTGGAGTACATTCCATGTGGTGATGATAAGAAAGTTTATTCTGTGTTTTTGGGTGGAGTGTTCTGTAGATATCTATTAAGTCCTTTTGGTCAAGCGTCAATTTGAGATTCTTGGTCTTCTTTGGTTTTTTTGTTTTTTGTTTTTTGTTTTTTGTTTTGAGTTGGAGTCTCACTCTGTCGCCCAGACTGGATTGCAGTGGCCGCTCCTGGCCCCACCACAGCCTTGACCTGCTGGGCTCTGGCGATCCTTCTGCCTCAGCCTTTCGAGTAGCCGGAATTGCAGGTGTGTGCTACCATGCCCAGCTAATTTTTTGATTTATTGTAGAGATGAGGTCTCACCTGCCCAGACGGGTCTCGAACCCGCAGGCTCAGCCAATCCACTCACCACAGCCTCCTAAAAGTGCGGGATTACAGGCTGAGCCACCGAGCCCAACAGGGATTCTTGGTCTTCTTATTGATTTTTTGCCTTGATGATCTATCTAGGGTTGTTAGTGGGGTGTTTAAGTCCCAGCTATGATAGTGCTAGGGTCAATATCTTTTTTTAGTTTATCAAGAAACTGCTTTATAAAAGCTGATGCTCCTATGTTGGGTGCATATATGTTAGAATGAATATTTCTTGTTGATGAAATTGACCTTTTATCATTATGTAGTGACCTTCAATATCTTTTTAAAATTTTGATAGCTTAAAAGACATTTTGTCTGATAGTAAAGATTGTAACTTCTGCTTTCTTTTGCATTTAATTCACCTGAAAATTTGTTTTCTACCCACTTACTTCAAGTCTGTTTGTTTCTATTTTGGTGAGATAAGTCACCTGGAGAAAGCATATTGTTGCATCATTTTTTAAAAATCCTGTTTGCCATTCTATGTTTTTTCAGTGATGCATTTAGTCGATTCATGCTCAGGCTAATTATTGAGATGTGAAAGTTCATCCCTGTCATGAGTATCTTAGAAGTTTGTTGTTGTTATTAGTTTATTTATTTGTTTGTCGGTTTTCTTTTGATTTGGGGGGGTTGATATATGTGTGTTTTTAAATATTTTTCCTGCGTTCCTGGGAACAGTGTGGTCATTCATGTTTTTTTTTTTTTCTTTCTTTTTCTGGATTTAATACTTAAATCTTGTAGAGTCGGTCTAGAGGTGGCAAAAACTCTTAGAGATTGAATGTCTGGGAAGGATTTGAATTCTCTGTCACAGATGACGCTTAGTTTAGCTGGGTAGGAAATAACTGGTTGGATTGTTTATCTTTGAGAGCTTTGAAGGTTGGACTCCAGTCTCTTCTAACTTGTAGTATTTCTATAGATAAGCCTGCTGGCCAGGCGCAGTGACTCAGCCTGTAATCCCAGCACTTTGGGAGGCCCAGGCAAGGGGATTGCCTAAACCCAGCAGTTTGAGACCAGCCTGGGCAACTTGGTTAGACCTGGTCTCTACAATAAATCAAAAAATAAGCCAGGTATGATAGTGCATGCTTGTACTTCCAGCTACTTGGAAGACTGAGGTGGAAGGATTGCCTAAGTCCAGCAGGGTGAGGCTGCAGTGGTCATGAATGTGCCACAGCACTCCAGCCAGGGAGATGGAGTGAGACTCCAACTCAAAAAAATAAATAATTAAAAATAAGTCTGCTGTTATTCTAATAGGTCCTCCCCATAAGCAGTCTGATCTTTCTGTCTTGCTATCTTTAGGATTTTTCTTTTATACCTACTTTGTGTATGTAAATTAGTATGTGTGTAGGCGTTGATCTTCTCATTTGATGTTTTATAGGGGTTCTCTGAATTTCTTGTTACGAATGGTCACATCTCTGGTTAGATGAGGGAAGTTTTCCTGGATAATTTCACAGAATATTTATTCCAGGGCAGTCTCTGTTTCTCTATCTGCCTCAAGAATGCCAATTAATCATAGCTTTGGTCTCTTGATATAATATCACATCTCTTGGAGGCTTTTTAAGTTTCTTTTTTATGTTTTTAACCGTTTGTGTTAGTTTCATATTTTGGTTCTTAACCTCTGAGATTCTTTCTTGAGCTTGGTTAATTCTGCTTTCCATGCTTATCAGTTTGTTATTTCTTTTGTTTACTGTATTCTTTATTGTCATCATGTCAGTTATCAACTCCTTCAGTCTTCCCGCTTATCTCTCCTCTTTTATATTCATTCTCTCTGTTTATATTTTGAACTCTTAGTTTGTGGTTTGAGACCAGTTGTTCTGGGAGTTTTTCACTGTTTTAGTTCCAAAGTCTGTATTCTCAGGTGCTGTCTTCCCAGAGGTCTGAATGGGACCTGTGTTATTCCTTTGATTCTTCTTTATTTATGATGATTTTCCTCCCCCTTCTTTAATTCTGTTGGACAGTGATGGGGGATATCTTTCACTTCTGCTTGCTCAATTCCCTATTGTTTCTTGTGTAGATCCTCTTGTTTTATTTAATTTTGAAGCCAGACTGGGAATGGGGGCTGTGTTTTTTACAGTTTTGAGATTTGATTAAGGTGTGATTGGAGAGTTGTGATTCAGAAGCTATCTGCAGATCATAATGTCTCTGACAGGTGTGTGAGCCCTTGGGACTCACTTACCACCACCTTGCAATCTGTCCATGCAGTGTGGGTATATGTATACACCCCTGAAAGCAGAATGAGATAAGAAAAGGAAAAGAATGGAAAAAGGAAAAAGGGAAACAAAAGGAAGATAAAGAGAGAGGAGAAGGTGAGGAAAAACAGACAGGCAGGCACACCAACTAACAAATAAACAAATAAAAAAGGTTAAAGAAAATACAAACAAACAAACAAAAAATCTGATGATCCATGCTCCAACATACCCATATGCAAAGAGAAAAACTAAAAATCATCCAAAAAAAATAAAAAATAAAAATAAAACAAATTAAATAGGTACTGAAACATAAATTAAAACACAGAGGGAGGGGAACCCCTTCAGGTCCCTCCCCACTGTGGGAGCTTCTCTGTCCTCTCTATAAATCCTCCTTTCTAAAAAACAAACAAACAAAAAACAGAGAGAGAGAGACAGAGACAGAGAGAGAGAGAGAGAGAGAGAGAGAGAGAGAGAGAGAGAGAGAGAGAGAGAAGAGCTCCCTCTGTGGCCGTTTCTGGAACTGCAGGTCCCATTCCCAAGCACCACTGCTGGCCGCCTCCGCAGTAGGGAGCAAGATTCAGTCTCCAGTCTCTCACCTCTCCTCTCAGTTCAGGATGAATGAGCTGCATGGGTTAGACACCTCACAGACATCTGAGGTTAGCACGGTTTGCATGGGTCAGACACCTCACAGACTTCTGGGGGAGGAGGGTGAATCATATCCTGACTCACCCAATTCGTTCGCTGCAGCTGTTGCTGCCTCCAAGTCCCCCACTCAGATCAGATGTGTCTGTGCCTGGTCCAGCGTGGGAGTGGGGCGTCCATCTCTTTGTGTCTGCCCCTGAAGAAGCCTCTCTGGATCAGTGGTGGTGGATCCCAGAAGGGTGTGGAGATCGCCTTTGGGTCCAAGGTTAAACGGTGAATGGAGACAGGGGGCCAACCTAGGTCTCTGCATCCATCCAGGATGGAGAAAATGGTAGTGGTCAGTATTTCCTCAATGGCAGTGGGGCTCAGCTCCAGGTTTCTTCACCTTGCCCTCTCCCTGGTTCCTTCTGTCAATGCCCAGTTCACTGCTGCAGTTGGTGGCATGGGCCAGGTGCCAGGTGCTGAGGAGCAGCTGACCTCCACTGCCTCCTCCCGAGAGATTCCTGAGAATGGCTGATGATCCTGCACACCAGGGGCTCCAATCTCAGGGCAGTGGTGGGTTGTAGCCACCTCTGGAAGGGAGCTCCAGGGGCTTGAGCCCAGCTGTAGTCACCCACTAATGCAGACTATCTTTACGATACACAGCCTTGCAGAGATTCTCACAATCTCACTGGTTCTGTCGCCATCTTGCCTCTCTCTCCCGCTTTTTTTTTCTTGATGGGGTAAATCTTTTTGGGTTTTTAATAGAATAGCTCATTGGAGAGCATTGCAATCTCTAAAATTTTGCTGATTATAATTTTTGGTATCATATGTCATCTTCAGGAATATTAATTGCTACTAACTGGCATGGGATTGAAGTGGTAAAAAGTTGGGTCCATTCTGTTCCACTAAATAATTCAGGTTAGATTTTGACCAAGTATTATAGCCTCCTGTTGTGTCATCTGGTTCCTAACAGGCCATGGATCAGTTCCAGTCCCTGGACTGGGGGTTGGGGATTCCTGTTTTAAAGGGTGGTTCTAAAAGGGCGCAGCTTCCATCTTGCTAGTTGAGACAATCACCTTTTCGGCAGAGGTTTTTTTTTTTTTCTTGAGTTGGAGTCTTACTGTGTCACCAGGCTGAAGTGCAGTGGCATGCTCACCACCATTTCAGCATCAACCTGCTGAGCTCAGGCGATCCCTCTGCCTCAGCCTTCCAAGTAGCTGGAACCACAGGTGTGTGCTACCATGCCCAGCTAGTTATTGTCATTATTATTATTTATTGTAGTGATGAGGTCTTGTTAAGTTTCCCAGGCTGTTCTCAAACCCATGGGCTAAGGTGATCCCCTCACCTTGGCTTCCCAAAGTTCTGGAATTACAGGCTTGAGCCACTGCACCTGACCAGCAGAGGCTATTATTAATGGACATCTGTACAGTGAAATCTGAGACTGGTGGTGATAGTGTACAGAGGGTGAGTGCTGGAGGATGACAGGATTTCTGACTTGTGGAGTTTCTGCTGAGAGGTCTGCTGTAATTCTGATGGGTCTTCCTCAGTATGTGATCTATCCCTTCTCTCCAGCTGCCATTAGTGTTTTTTCTTTCATGTTCACTTTTTGAAGATAGATTATTATGTGTCTTGGGGAAGGTCTTCTTGTACAATACGTCATAGGAGTTCTCTGGATCTCTTGCATCTGCATGACTGCCATCTGGTGAGACAAGAAGGTCTCTTAAATGACTTCTTGGAAGGCTTGCTATAGGGTCTTCTCAGTTTCTCCCTGTCTCTCAGGGATGCTAATCAGCCATATATTTGTTTTCTTTACATAATCCCCACACATAGAGTTTACTCGTCTTTTGCTAAGTATTTTCTCCTTGTTTTTGCCAAACTGTGTTAGTTCAATGGTTTCATCTTAACAGTCTAAGATTCTTTCTTTTGCCTGATCAATTCTTGTCATTGTGTTTTGAAATTCCAAGGAAAAAAACTCTTCGTTTCTAGGAGTTAAATTTGGACCTCTCTTATATTGGCCAGTTCAGCTTTTCACTTCCTGCACTTCTTTTGTTGCCTCAATGATCTGTGTGTTCATCTTCTCATGGCTTTCCATGATGGTCTTTGCCATCCAAAGTCTGAGTTCTATGTCTGTCATCAAGACCAGGTCAATCTGGATGAATCCCATTGTTTGGTATCTGGAAAGCTCTTTTGTGGGTGTTGACACATAAAGGTTTTGGGGATTGCCTTTTTTTTTTTTCCTGGTTCTTTCTCATTTGTGTGGGTAGACTCTTCTCTTTTTTATTATGTTTTTTTTTTTTAAGTAGGTAATGTTACTGCTGTTGCCTTTCCTCCCTCCTCTGGCCTGTGGTGGGCAGAGGGCATCAGTGGCAAGAAAGGTGGTGTTCAGGCAGGAGACTCGCTGGTGCAGTCTGGTAGAAAAGGTATGTGGTGATTGGTAGGGGTTCTGTTTTATTCTTGTGCATGAGGTCAGTCAGTTTTCCCAGCACTATGTACTGAATAGGTTCTCCTCTCACCAGTGGTTGGTGGTGGAGGCTTTATGGAAGATGTGTTCATTGACAAATTGCTTGCAGACTCTCTATCCTGTTCCACTCTATCCTGTTCCATTGGTCTACATGTCTGTTCTTGTACCAATACCAGACTGTTTTGAATATTGTAGCTTTATAGTAGAGTTTAAAGTCTGGAAGTGTGATAACTCCTGCTTTGTTTGTTTTGCTAAGGATTGTTTTAGCTATTCATGTTCATTTATGTTTTCATATGAATTTCTGTGTTGTCATTTACAGGTCTGAGAAAAATGATGCTGGTAATTTAGTGGGTTTTTTGTTAAATCTGTGGATTGCCTTTGGTCAGATGGATATTTAATAATGTTAATTCTTTCAGTTCGTGAGCATGGATTATATTCCATTTGTTTGTTTCATCTTTGATTTCCTTGAGCAGTGTTTTGTAGTTTTCATTGTAAAGGTATTTAACTTCTCTGGCTAGGAAGATGCCACGGTATTTCTTTTGTGTGTGTGTGGCTATTCTGAATGAGATTGTGCTTTTTATTTGGTTTTCTGTTTATTGTTGGTGTATAAGACTGCAACGTCTTTTACACATTTATTTTATACCCCGAGACTTTACCAAAAACAAAAACCAGCCGGGCTCGGTGGCTCAGTCTGTAATCCCGCGCCTTTGGGAGACTGAGGTGAGTGGATTGCCTGAGCCCGCGGGTTCGAGACCCGCCTGGCCAGCGAGACCTCATCTCTACAATAAATCACA